>NC_039358.1:41552852-41751730 GCF_003573695.1 Papaver somniferum
TCACTTGATCCTAGGTGATACACAGGATCTTTCTTCGTCATGTTTGTGTTTGACGATTTTGCATCATCATCTTTTCCCATCGCTCAAAAGATAGTTTTAGGGTTTCTTTTTTTTTTTTTTTTTTTTTCTCGGCTTAAAAGGAGTTTAAAATTTTAGGTTGAAACCAGGCTCTGAGGCCATGTTGATTTCTTAATAGGATCGTATCTCCTTTCTCATTCATCTCAAACTATTTATATAGGTTACAATTTAGTCGGCATTACCTTGACTCTCAAGGAGTTTACATAGATATCAAATTCCTAACTTTAGAAATATATATTCTCCTAATACAATCTCCGTCATGCACACGATGATGAAGAGGATTTCAAGAAATGGTGAAAACTCGTCATCGACATCTTTAGTACTCAATGATATTGATCTTATGATTCAGATTCTCTTGTGTTTACCGGTGAAAACTCTACATGTTCTCAAACCTGTATCAAAACATTGGTATTCAGTCATCTCCGGTTCATACTTCATGCAAAAACATCATCTCCTACATCGTAAAGTTCCAATATCTGGATTGTATTTTCTCTGCACCACACCTAATAATGAACAAAACATCCCGAGTTATGACCTGGTTTTACTTGATAGAGCCAAAATCACTACTAATATCAGTTTTGTGATCAAAGTGAATGAACGACCAGTAGGATTATGTATTTGCGAATCTTGTAATGGTCTTCTTTTGTGCTACGTGCCTTCTGATCTTCGTACCGGAACTATGTATATTTATAATCCTTCCACAAGACACTACAGAACCACTCCTCCACCACCTCCATTCCAAACAGAAATCAACTTTATTCATGGTGATTCGCGTTTCTATTTTTAGCTTTTGGTCAACTCGACTATGATATTATATGTATTTGGAGAACTCTTTATAAGACTCATGATAATAAGACTGATTATAAGTATCAGATGGCAGTCTATTCTTCAAAAACAGGTTCATGGAGACTCTGTGGATATCTTGTGCTTGATTTTGATTTTGAACCATTTGCCTGCCGTGGTGTTTTCTGGAATGGCTGTTTGAATTGGATTCATAATACAGCGGAAGCCCCTACTTTGTTTTACTTCAATATTGCTCAAAAGTACTACAACAAACGCCATGGCTTAGAGATGAAATGCATAATTATAATTCTGAACACAAATATTTTGGAGAGTGCATGGGTCATATGTATATCATTTTACGTGACAGGGCGCCAACGTCCAATTTGTTCGGTGTCTTTGAGATGGAGACTGATTACAGCGGGTGGAAACCAATATGTCGAGTGGATCTAAGCATATTAGCAAATCAGTATGGAAACGTATTGGCAAATAGGAATGGAAAACGTGGTGCTCCCGTATTGGGTGGTGTTCTGCGTAGTTACCATATCTTAAAGGCAGTTGTGGAAGGAGATCGCGATGCAGATGAGTTGAAGGTGTTGATAGTTGTACCTTACAAGATTGTATTTTACGATATCAAGAGAAAGAGTTTCGAAGAGATTTGCGATTATAAGATGGATCGTTATACTAATATTCCTCAAGCCTCACAACCTGCTTATGCTTGTATCGGATCGCTTGCTGATGTTTGATATGTTATCTCATGACAAGTATTATATCCAGGTGACGCTATAAAACTTAGTATATTAATTTAGCTCATGACAACTAAACAACATTTTCAATATCCATCGACTCAGAATTATGTAAGCCTAGGCGAATACAAAACCGCCTGCTATATGATCAACAGGCAATTGTAATGATTCATGGATTAACTTCTAGTCTATCGTTAGTATTTGAACTAGAATTATTGGTAGTACTGTCACTATTTTCCTCCGCAATAGATTGTGGGATCTCATCTGAATTGATGCTCCTGGTCATCACCGTGTTAGAGTTGCCGGCGGTAGTCTCGTTCGCACTGGAGGTAATTATGACTTGGATTATTTCTGATTTTCTTGAGCTTTTCGATGGCACCAACTTTGACATGTTCTTCAATTCTTTAGCTTTTCCCCATAATACAAAGTATAAACCAATCACTATGAGTATCGCTCCTAAGACACTGCATACGCAACAAACAACGAAAAGATATCGTTAGCTATAACACATTATAGCGAATATGTCAACAACCTTACAAGCAATTAATGATTACTGACCTTCCGAGATGCAACTTCTCATCCAAGAGGACAGAACCAGCAATAGCTACCAGCACAAGCATCAAAGGATTGAAAACTGAAACAAAGAGTGCACCTCTTTCATGTACACACCATGCAATTAAGGTCACCATTAACCCTGAGGCCAAGATACCCTGTGAACATATACAGGGTTAGAGTGGAAACATACCCTGTCAATCTATTGGAGCATCTCTAATTATGCATGCATGCCAAAAATATGTTACATACCGAATAAGCAGAAGCGAGTAACCTAATATTCCAACCAAGTTTCCACTGCGTCCAATCCCTCTCCATGCACAGAGCAAAACCAACAGCTTGTATTGATCCCATTCCACACATCAATGCTGTACTTGAATAATAACATTGAATTTTCTCACTCATTTTGGTCTGTTCAGTAACAAAAACAAAAAGAGAAGCAAAAATTCCGTATTAGTTGGAGGTAATTTAGCTAGACTAAGAAATAATTTATCAAAATTCACCTGAACCATCAACCAGGTGGCATAACACAAACAACTGCCAACAGCCAGTAACGAACCCAATACACGTTTACCAGATGTTGACACCTGTCCTCCGTGATCGTCATGATGGATATGCAATGCATGTGTTGACCACATCGGAATTTCCACACCTTTGTAAAATGTGAGCAACATTGCACCACTAATACCTATTAATGTCCCCAACACCTTTGCTTTCCCTGCTACGTTTCCGAACCCTAACACCTCAAATCTGAAGCAAAAAAGAAAAATATTATACGTCGGGCACTTGGAAATACTAGTTAATGTGTCATATCAATTCACACTAATTTGCTTCTGGTAACATACACTAGAAAACCTATGGATATTATGCGGAAACCGAGTGCCAACATGGACTGTCGAGTACTAGCGTTATGTGTTTCCTCTCAAATCATGACCAAGCTGTCAGTTATGCAAGACTAAGAATAAATTTACCGTAAACAAGCCTAAGATTTTTCATTTATGTATATACTACCTAAGTCGCACTCTGTAGAAATTAACAATTTTGTCTGGTACCCAATATTTTTACATACGACATGTACACCACCTTTATAATTTGATCTTGATCTCTTATAACTCACAATTCCTGCAGTAGCCATTACTCTGTCTAACTAGTAACTACTATTCACATGAGCTCAACTACTATCTGTACATTCAATCATCACTATCATTTAAAATTAGTTGAGCTAACTTATCAAACAAACAGGTTGGATAAAGCTACAGTAATAATGGAGAGTAACATGTGAAGTATGAGAAAGTTAAGCCAATCAAAACCTACCCGCAAAGAATAGCCATAATGAATGTCATAGCTGGGATAAGATTTGCCATTGCTGCTGTAAATGATACGGATGTCAAATGCATACTTGCTACGTAAAAGTTTTGAGCCAAAGTATTCCTGTAAAAATCAGTAACATCGCTTCAATTTGAAATCATTGCTTTGCAAAACACCACAATTTAAATTAGCTTTTTTTCAACTGCCCACCGAGTCTTGAGGTCACATGTTCTGTGAGGATTTGCAAATAAATAATCCTAAAAATGCAACATAAGTTATGATGCCAATTAATGAAAAGTTGAAAACCACAACTGCTTTTAGCTACTTCTATACGTGAATCCACTCCCAAAATTCTAACAAGAAATTTTTTTTTTAAGGAAAATAGCTTTTAAGAAATCTACAAACCACTGTACAAATATGACAAACTCAATGGGATTTCTCTAGTCTAGTGGGTTAATCTGACTGTTGGTTGTGACAGCCAATTTAAGGTCATGTCCTAATGTGACAGCCAATTTAAAGCCATGTCCTCTCTTGCCCCGCGTTGAAGGATTTCCAAAAATATATAGTCTCTAGATCAAAATGTATTCTCACCAGTAAGTTTGATCTTTGTATCTTGTATTTTAACATTAGAAACAAAGAAATCAGCACTTTGGTTGTGACTATTTCGGCTTAAAAATGTCTTGGCACAATCAGAAGATTAAGAACTATAAAAAGAAAATGTGATTATTGGGTACACTATTTAGGGCCGACGGTTTATGAATTCCATGCCGGAAACCGAATTAATTATAACTCCTTTGTTTATATTAAAGACAACCAAAAAAAATTACTGTATTCGTATTCTCAACTTACCCAAATAACCCACATAGGAAGGCTTGGAACACTATAGTCCATGTCAATTTTGGTATGATTTTCCTGCACACAACAGAGACAAAAATAAAAAATCACAACGCTAAACATATACAACAAAATTTGTTTGTAGCATGGTGGATATTCAATAATGAAGTAATCTACGTTCAATGAACTGAAAAAAATACAGTCATTGAATAATCAGAAAATCTAGATGAATTTAATTAATGTTATCATCTAAATGCGAATTAATTTCAAAAAATGATGAAACTAAGATTAAGATGAGAGAAAAAGGGATTAACCTTTCGAAGAAGAAAGCAAGAGGAAGAACAAAAGCGGTAGCAAACAAAGATCTATAAGCAACTAAAATCATCATATTCATTCCATCATTCATTGCTAACTTGTAAAACACATTCATCCCAGCAAATACAATCTGTACCATCACCATTACCAAAGCTGGTTTCACTCCGTTCAATCTTCTGCAAAATTTAGTACTATACCCCATGGTGATGATGACGATAAAGAAACCAATTCACCATGCAATACATAAAGTCGAATTGTTCGACTTCTGTCTTTCTCACTTCCAGTGAATGTATGTCAAATCGATTCATGTATTTATAGGAGAGAAAGATCTAGAGAGATCGTAAAATTAAAGAGGAGTAAAAATCAAGAGACAAAGAGATGTTTACGTGTAGTAAAAATGAGAGGATTTGACTTTTTGTGATATTTCCAAAGTTGAAGGTAAAAAGTCCAAATCGTTTACGTAAATTCCATGCACGTTTATGGTTGACAGACACGTGGAATGAGAAATGTCCTACTCTGGACTGGCACTACACGGACACGTTAAATGGTGGTATGACTGTACTCCACTGCTGAATACAAGTGTGTTGATGGAGAATCTTAGAAAGCATTTTGGATGAATGATAAAGTATAAACCCTTGTTTGTTTTGCATATTTGGTACATTAATTGGGGTTTGTTGCTAGCTGTTGCAAGCATTTACGGGAAAGAATTCTGCTTCTTGCAAAGCCAAAGCCCCTTTTATCTACTAGATAGAGTGGATCATAGAACCATTATCATGACTCATATATGGATCTTGACGCCGTTGTGTTGTAGCATTCATAAGCTAGCACTAAACGTGCAAAAATAGCATCATGGGTGGTTCTCGCTGGTGCCATTACTTTTGTATTTTTCTGCATTTTTGCATAGAAATGGTATGTAAACAAAAATTAAAACGGAAAATGGGTCATTTGTCCAAATATTTTTAAATCACGGTTCAAATGGACGAGTAAAATATAATTTGGGTGAAATGGCCAAAAAAAAATAGTAAGGATGAAACTGGTTTCATCCTAGCTTAAATTTAAAAAATAACAATGATGAAACTGGATACATCTTGTGTAAATTAAAAATAAGAAAAAATATTTGAAAATGGGCACGATGAAACTGGTTACATCCTGTCTATTTTTACATTTTTATCCATTTAAACAGTATCAAAATCTAACTGTCCATTTCACCCAGGAATGGTTGATTTTGGTATTTTTAACCAATTTTGTGAAATTAAAACGTGTCCATTTCTTGAGTGCGGATCTCTGAAGCTGGCGCTATCAAGTTAGTAGGCTTTCCAATGTTTGAAAGGTGATGGCAAACAGACTTGTTATCTGTAAATTTTAACAAACTGCCACACTTCCAATTTCATGTTTCAAAAATTGCCACTGTTTTTTTCAAAGTTTAATAAATGTCACAACCGTTAGTGTTTCCGTCCGGATCCACCTAATTGGTCAAAAGTTCGCTGACCAGGTCAAGATTCTTACACCTGTCTATATATCGATGGCTCAAGAATAGCATCACGAGATTATTACACGTGGAAGTGTGTTAATTTACTATCCTATCCTTCACGGAATGAAACCACAGCAAGGCTTTTACTTTCTCATTCATTTCGTTCTCTCTGTGTCTCTCTTTTCCAGCGGAGAAACTTAGGTTAAAGAAAACTAGGGTTCTACAGAGGGATTTGGTTTAGTTTGTGAATCTGAGTGAAGGGTTTTGTAAAGTTCAAGATGAAGAAGAAAAAGAACGGGAAGAACAACCAGTTGTATGTTTTACTAGAACCCTAACTTCGTTTTTTTCAATTTCTGAAGAAGCCCATCTCTTTTTTCATCTTTTTTTGTCTTCTTTTCATTTTGTTACTTAAATCGATGTTGTTGCATGTTAGGGTTTTGAATCTAAGCATGAGTTGATGTTTGGTTTGTTTTCTGATTTAGTTAGGGTTAAATTTTCTCTGAAATTTTTCTGTAATTTTTAATTAGGGTTTGATTGTTTCAGTAAAGTTCATAGTGAATCGAAGCATGAGTTCAATTTTTGAAGTTCATTTGTTTACTTATGATGCAATGATGAAACATATTATCCATATAGAGACATCAGCGTGTTGGTTATGGACAGTCATATGACTTTGTTCTTCCCTCACATGGATAGAGAAAAAATTGACCTCAAGGAATTTGAGCAGATGTTGTGTGTTAAGTTGCGCCTGGCTGAAAATGAAATTCCTAGTTTATATTGGATGATAGAACAAATGAGGACTTGTTTAAGTTCTGGGAGAATGTAGTACCTGATGATAAAGGATTTATATGTTTACATTTGAAGATATTAAATTCTGAATTCGGTAATGACAATGACTTCATTGAGGCTGCAATGGAACAACCAATGACAGTAATTGATGAGACTCCAAAGAAGTCCCATAAGAGGATTGCTAAAAAGCCAGTTTCAAAGGAAAAGTCTGTAAGGAGATTACTAGAAAAGACTGTAAGGAGATCACCAAGGTTGCAAGCTCAGTCAAAGTTTGAAAACTCAAATGGAGGAGTATCTAGGAAATTGTTTGTGGATCTGTTAAATGAAATGGAATCTCAGGGTTATTCTTACGTTAGTCAAGCCAGTGTTGTGGGTTCTAGCAGTGTACCAATTCAAGTGACTGAAAACTTTAACCATGATTACTGGATTGATACAGTCAAGAATACTGATGCAGTGAACAAAAATGATGCAGGAGTCAGCAGTGATGATGATGAGGAGAATGTGGTGTTAGAGAACACTACTGTGGATGAATGTCACCCCGTTGAAGACCCAAATGCTTCACCATATATGACAGTGATGAAGAGGATGATATTGATTATGAAGATATTGTCAAGACATATAAAGTTGGAGATGAAAGTAGTGATTCAAGCAGCGGTGAAGAAGATGATGAAGAAGGTATTGAATTATTAACCCTTTGATGTTTATAACTTATTGTCTATTTCCCCTTTCTTTAAATGTACTAACACTTTGATGTTTTTTGTTAATTGCAGTTTCTAATGATGGTGGGAGTAATGATAATAATGATTTTCTTGAAGCAATAGATGATAAAGATGTGAAAGCGAAGTTTGATTACAAGAACTGGAAAGAAGACTTCAATATGCACAGTGATGAAGAAAAAGAACCCTTATTCCCTATAGAAGAAGAGGTGGCTCCTGTTGATCCTACAAAGATTGAGGTAAAGTATGATTTTAATAACAAGAAGGCATTTAAGAAACATCTTAGGGGTTACTGTGTAAAAAATAATTATCAGTACACTATTTACAAGCGAAGTTTGTAAGTGGTTTGTATTATTTATTGTTCCTTGTACACTGACACACCTTTGTTTTATTGATTGAACAGTTATTGTGCTCCTTACTATTCTGTGGAGTATTATAGGACCACATATGCAAATGTTGTCACACCCTTAGAAGACATAACTGAATGGGTATGGGAAGATAAGGTAGATTTATAAACTTTATTGAATGTGGTGCATTTACTTTTCAAGATATTAGTTATTTATTTTTCTCTTTTCCCTATTTAAGAATCAAACCCTTTAGGGTTTCATTACTTTAACTTTCTCATTTGTTTTCTCTTCTTCTGGCATGCAACCATGAACATCAACGTAAACCCTCCTCCTTATCAAAGAAAAACTGGAAGACCAGCAAAGAAGAGGAAGAGAAGTTATGATGAACCTGAAACTTTGGTGAAGAAAAGGAAGTGTGGAAAATGTGGATCTATTGCTGGCCACAACAAGAGAACCTGTGATGGTGGTGATGTTGGTAAAAACCAATCTGGATTCAAGCCAAGCACTGAGTATGATGCTGCAAACTGCACCTTCACACAGAGAGATCAGCCTGAAAGTAGCACTGCAAGGGGTAAAGCCAAGGTGAACAGATCCAGAGGTACATCATTTTTTGTTAGTGAGTCATCTGCAGGACCTAACACTCATGAATCTACACAAGATAATCAAAATTTCAGTCAGAATTTTGCTGGTATTGGATCTGTCAGTCAACATCTTTCTGTCACAAAGAGAAAGCAAACCAAGGCTAGAAGACTAGGAAGTAGAAGTGTGTGTGCTTTATTGTTTGTTTTAGATATGTTGTGGACAAGTATCTAATTGATGGTTAGTTTTATTGGTTGCTTTAGACAGTGATTCTGGTCTGGACATGTATATGTACCAGAAATCAGTTTTATTTTGATGGGATAATCTTGCTTTATGAATGAAAATGATATTAGTTAGAACTAATTTTCAGATTACATGTTAATTGTCTTTTCAAGTTAATTTTTACATATTCTCATATGCATTTCTGATTTTCATTGTTCTTTGTAGCATTCTTGTTTATGCAGTGGGCATTCATTGTAGCGCATCAACAGTTCTCTTTAAGTAGCTTGATGATCTTGGATTTGAGTGGATCAATGGCAGAAAAGTAAGGAAAAATAGGAATAGGATTTAGGTTAACTCGTTTTTTCCACTGCACCGAGTCGCGAGTTAACTCTCTGCTCAATCACTGGCTAACTCGTTCCAGTTACTGATTCAGGGGATTCAATGTCATTTTACCCTGCTGATTTAATGCCACATATGCACTAACGGATACTAACGCCAGTTAACTGTTTTCTCATAAAAACGTGACGGAAAAAGTCAAGAGTGTGGCATTTTCTTAAACATGAAATAGGAAGTGTTGCACTTTATTAAAATCCCCAAAGTCCTTCCATAGGAATTACAACCCCATTTAATGTACTTCCAAAACCCTTTGCAGTCTGCATTAAATTTTTTGCTCTATTCTCTAGTAAGTGTACTGCAGTTGGTGGTCATTAAGACTTCTGTAGTTGCAGGAAATCCTACACTACACCCCTCATATAATTTCATTGTTAATCAACTAATTTTTAGGTTTACACTCTTAATTTTATTGATCAATCTTTGAATGTTCTTACAAGAAAAGATAAAGAAATCAAGAATGATCTCTGCTCTAGACTTTCTCTCTCCTATTTACTTGTTTCTTACTCAAAAAAGATCTCCACCTCTCTTTACAACTCGAACGACTATTTATAAGAAAATACATAGTGGATGACAGCTAATCTGTCCTTTATTTTCGGGTATGGTCTGCGATATTCTCGCAACCTTACAAATGTTAATTTCGCAAACTCTCTAATTTTCGAAGGACTATCATATCTTTCTCGTGATCTTAGCTGACGTCATTTATTTTATCATTTCTGAAATTGTTCTGCGACGTTGTTGTGTTGTGTCATTGATAATTTCGCTGAAACATTGTCATTGCGAGATTCTGATCCTAATCTTGCCTCTTCTCATATCTTCTCTTCAAAGTAGAGAATGATGTGAGAAATGCCGCAGCTGTTCATCTTTTCATATTCTGCATTTATCACACGTATTCTTTCTTCCATTGGTTTCTTGACATGTCTTCTGTAACCGCTACTTTTCAAACGCTCACGTCTCTTCGTCTTAATGATGTTTATTTCTTCGAGTAAAAAAAATCTCCTTTATATACTCTTCTTTCCACTTTTCTTTTTACTTTCTCTTCTATTTTTATTCTCTCATCTCTGCAACTCTGTTATTCTTCTGCAAGTTCTGCTGCTGTAATTTTTTCCTCCTTCAATCCTCTTACTTTTTATTCATTCCCATACTCTATATTCAAACATGGCTCCAAGTTTTCACATATATGAGAAGAATTTTCAAGATGTCCAGAAAGATCTTGCTGATAAAGGTTTCACACTCTCCACCATTCCTGGTGAAAATGCCAAATCAATTCTTTCTGTCAAACTTTTCTCTGATCAGTGTTGTGATGATCAATCGATCATAATTTCGCTAGGTCAGATTCTCGCAGGTCTCCCTATTCCTCTTTATAACCCATATCTTCCTTTATTTTATGAAATTCTCGCTCACTCGGGATTTTCGCGAGCTATCTTCAAACTGAGTGGGGAATGCATCCGTCTGATGCTAGAGTTCGCTTAAGAAGGAAAGATAACATTAATGAAGCCAAAATTCTCATGCAAGATATTGACTGGCATTCTGGTAAAAACACAACTCCTCGCCAATCCAAAGATGATAAATGGTGTTTTTTTCCTTTAATGCTAAAAGGACCCTACATTGCTGGGTCAAATATTCTTCTTGCAAATCTCGCTGCTTATGAACCTTGGGTTTTCTCTTGGACGGAAAAGGAGAAAGAGGTATGTATCTTCCCATTTAACTCACTTTATATTTCTTGATTGATTTTTATTATACTGTTCGCTAACTCTTGCGACATTCCGCAGATCCAAAAACTGAAAGATAGTTATAACAGGATTGGGAAATCTAGTACTCTGCTAGCTCTTCGCTCATACACAGATGAGGTAAGAAATTTTCTCTTATGATTTTAAATTTTCTTCAATTTTCTATTATGATTTTAAACAGTATACTGTTACTTCCATGCTTCCATTTCTTATTTATATCTGTGTGTGAAGATTATTGCTGAAGTAGAAGAATTTGCCGATGTTGCGAAGATTGGTGATAAAGGTAAAGGTACTCTTCGCAGGGAAAAATCAACTGGTCCTCCTCCAAAGAAAAGGAAAGTTCATTCTTCTTCTCCTTCAAATATTCCTCCTCACGAAAATTTCGAAAGTGACAAGGGTGATGAGGACAACAATGATCTTGCTGCAAGTGAAGATTCTCCACCTGAATCTTTTATGGCTAAGATATCTGGCCTCTTTTCTGATTCTCTACAAGGAATGGGAGATAGCCAATTTGCAAATACTTGCAAAGCTCTCGCTACCCTTTGTGATGTCCCTTTACTGGATGGTGATAGCTCTCTTCGTGGAGTTTCTAGATCAGTGACTCCCGACTTCTTGCATTCTCTCAATAGTCTGGTATACTTTTATCCTTTTTACTTCTTCATTGTTATAACTCAAAATTTCTTTCTATATTAATATTTTTTATATTTTTTCGCAGTCTGGAAAAGCTTCTTTTGTTGTTGCCTCAGATCTAGAGAGAAGATGCGAAAATCTTGAAAAGAAGAATCCAATTTCGCAAAAAGAATGAAGAATTGGAAGCTGAAGTTAAAGGTCTTCGCGAGAAAAACAGACAATTAGAAATTGATTCTTTTTCATATAAGAACAAAATCTCTAGTCTTCAGCAAGCTAATAATCAGCTTTACGGTATGTTACATTTCTATTTTCCCTTTTTCATTCATACTGTTGTTTTATCTTATTTAAATGATCCTTTTTGCAGACATTTATGGTCTTTCTGATGAAGCTATCCTTCTTTGTTCATTTCCTAATGCCTCGGATAATGATACCCTTCTTGAGCGTCTTAACAATTCCTTAAATAGCTTCTCAAATGATAGAATTTCATCTCTTTCTCTAAATGAGCTTAGATCTAAATTTCGCCTCTTAGAAATTGATCATAGATCTAGTTAGGCTTAGCTAACCTATTTAAGCGTCTCCTTCTTGATTCTAACGAGAAAACCAATGAGTTAAGAACCAAAATTAGCGGTCTTATAGATGATAAGGATCGCATCTTTGATCAAGGTGCCAAGGCTTTGGCGAAATTCCAAGAGGCTCTTCTTGAAGTTCAACTTGAACGAGATGAAGCTAACCGCAAGAATATCGAACTCTGTGAAAGGGGAAATCAAATTCGTTCTCGTCTTCTTATAAGTAGTGAGGATGAATTTGTTTGGGCTGAAAAAATCTTAGATGATGCTAGAAAAGATTTAGGTATAAATGCTAGTCTCCAAGTTGAGCATACAACCTTGATTAGAGATATAATTTCTGACAGAGAAGGTTACTAACTGCTCTTCTTTACTAATCTTTTGCTTCTTATGAATTCTCATCAAGTTAATAATTGATTGTCTTTTGTTCGCAGATTCTGAAAATAGATATCGTGAAAAGATTGAAGAACTTGAAGCTGAAAAGGAGGAACTCTCAAAGAATCTTTCTTCTCGCAACGACGAGTATTCTAGATTAAAGAATAAAATCAAGATCACTGTTGCGAATTTTAAGAATGATGTTATGCATTTTCGCAATCAAACTATCCAAATGGTTTGTGACGATCATAATATCCCACATTCTGATTATCCTTGTCTTTTGGAAGAAATCCCACAGAATACTCCCAGTTTGATTATCTCTGATAGTGAAGCTGATGATGAAGAATCTGATAGTGATGGAAGTTATGATGTTGATGAAGATTCTGACGCAGACGAAGAAGGGAACAAGTCTAACGAAGATAATGAAGGATTAACTAAGAAGTAGTCTTTATTTCTTTCTTTGATTCTTTGTAATACTTGTACATTTATTTCTTCTTTCTGTATATTTGTATTCCTTTCATTTTGACCTGCATTAATTAAAACAATTCTTCTTTGCAATACAGTTAATCAATATAATCATTAATTCTTGAATCTTTGAGTAAATCTCTCATATGGAGACAAATAACATTTTCTAATTTGAATCCAAATGAGAGATTTCATAAAAAAATTCTTATTGTATTACTTCGCAATCTTATGCAAAGTGAATTTTGTTTCTTTTCAAAATCTCATTCATGTGTGGTCTTATTTTTCCTTCCTAATTAAAGGTCTTATTATGCCACCTCTTGTCATTGCGACAAAATTGCTGGACGTCCTTGCACTTTCATGCAAAAACCCATTGATCTTGCCTTAACTTTTTCTTTTGTATTATGGCCTCTTCAGGAATGTTGCGACAATATGACAGGCCTAAATATTCTTTCGAAAATAATGTCCCATGACATTGCCGTCTTGCGACGAAATCGCAGGACGTCTTCGCACTTTCATGCGAAAACCCATTGATCTCGTCTTATCCTTTTCTTTTGTATTATTTCCTCTTCAGGATTGTTGCACAAATATGACAAGCCTTAATATCCTTGCGAATAAAAAGCCTCATGAAATTTGCGTCTTAAGACACTTATCAGCTCCCTAATGGAGGGTGCCGCCCTTATCTCCCCCCTGGTGGCCCCTTCAAGGAGGCGTACTTCTACCATACAAGGTTATCTCCTCCCATCCAGTCTTAACAACAACCAGTTGTTTTCCCAGCCTCTTATCCCTTTTACTTATAGGTCTTATGGTTACGAGACTGCACCCTAAGTGGGTTTTCTTCAGGCCGAGTGCAGTATATCCAAGACTTGTCAAGAATGGCAAGGTACACTTCAAACGTCCCTGGCACTCTTGACTCAACCGTGTACCTCGGCGCCTTGATCAGATCTGCACTCCTTTGGAGAGTCCTTATTACCTTAGTCTCCCAACCCAAGTCATATGCTTAAGCTGAGAATCCAAGGTTCCTCTCCCGGATGGGCTTTATTGACCCCAAATCTCCATGACTCAGGTTCCGGTGGCGGTGTAGCCTTTCCCTGAGTCATGCAATAGGTACCCCTTTATATGACGTACTTTAGGTCTTACATTTACCTCTTGCAAAATTGTATTCGCGAACTAGGGTGTACGCCATAAAGATTCGCCTCTTTCTCTTTTGTCATCTTTCTCTGATTACTTTCTGTAAAATTCATTATCTCTGCGAGAGTCTCGCAAATCATCATATTGTATCTGAATTTCGCAATCTCAATTTTTCCATTCAATCAAATGTATTTTTGAGAAAATTTTACTTATTGCGAGAGTATCGCAAAAATTTAATCATTCATACATTTCTTGTTTTTATTACCTTTATCATCCTCTGCTTCTTTATTATTTTATGCTACTACTTCCTTAGTAGTGGTATGTTCATTATTTTTATTCTGAGCTAGCATTAGTTTCGCAACATCTCTTCTCCTTTCCTTTCGATTGTATCCACCATCAACCTCTCACTTCTTTGTGTATCTTTGATTTTGTGTCGCCAATTTTCCTTCTTGTTTGCTCTTCCTTCGCAAGATTATATCTCAGTTTCGTAACACCTCTTTCCTTCAACCCAATCTCCCTTTATGATTCCTACACCACTGGGGTGAGGGAATTTGATGCACTGGTGAAAAGTTGAAGCTAAACCTTGAATCCCATGTAGCCAAGGTCGACCAATTAACGCATTGTAGGGTGATTCTACATAAACGACACAGAATAAGATTTCAGAAGATATTCATAATTTCTCTTCCATCATTATCTCTTGCGAACACTCTACTCAAAACATTATCATGAAAATCTTCAATTGTCTTATATGAATGTACAATAGAGTGACAGAATAGATTTTTTGCTTTTGCACCAACTTCTATGAAGAATGTTTCTTTCTTTTTCATCGTATTCACTTTGCGATGTTCTGGTGGTGGTGGCAGTGGTTGAGATTGTGGATGCCCTACCAGAAAGTCGTTTAGTTTTCCTTGATATATCATTCTCAAAATAATTCTTTTTATATTTCTGCAATCATTTGTGGTATGTCCATGGAAATGATGATAAGAACAAAACTCATGACTTCTGTGGTTTGGAGGTGGTTCCGTTCCCATGTTCCATGGTGTTGGTATATTCTCCATCAAGATTATAGCTTCCCATATCTTCTCCACACTTGCATTTAGAGGTAGCATCTTGATTTTTTCCCATACTACCTTGTGACCTCCTTGTCCTCTATTATAGTTTTGTCTTTGACCTCCATAAGTTTCTTGCGGTTGATCGAGTCTTTGAATCTTGTTATTTCCTCCACAATTGTAGAAATTTCTTTCTCTTTCATACTCTTGTTGATCTCGGCTTCCCATAGATACCAGTTTCTGTTGATTGTTACTTGTCACTTTCTCTTGTTGTACTTGCGAAGTATTCGCCATTGTGTTTATTAGCTTGGGTAATAAGCTTGCATTCGTTGTTTGTGAGCTGGTGTTCGCAACTGGATATGATTCCATTTCATTTTGTCTTTCCTCTAGAGCAATGTATTCTTCTTGAGGTTCTCGCAATTCAGTCATTGTGATCGTATTCTTGCCTCTGAATATTTGGACATACAATACGTTTGTTGCAAACATAGCATTGATAAATGATAATATAAGATATCTCTCATCTACACGGCCAGCCATTTCGTTACACATAGTTCTCCATCTTTTAGTCAGGTGTTTCAAACTTTCGCCAATCCTTTGTTTTAATACAAACACATCTTCTATACCAGGTCACGAGGAATTATTACTTATATATGCCCCCAAGAATGTAGTCTGCAAATGATTGAAGGAGGTTATTGTGTTCTTTGGTAGACCTTCAAACCATTTTAACGCCTCTCCTGTTAAGCTGGATGCGAAATATTTGCACAATACGGCATCAAGATTTTCCCATTGTAACATGCACCTCACATAGGCTTTAATGTGTTGAATTGCACAAGTTGTTCCATCAAAAATGCTGGTTAATGCGGGAAAATTGCATTTTGGTGGTATTCCTCCTAATTGTACTTCCCTTGTAAAATGGAGTTTTCGCAGCTTCTTCTATTGCTTCATCCAATTGTCTTCTACCTACTTCTCCTCTATTATTTAGCATTCCTCTCATTTCTTCTAATTCTTTCAAGATTTGTTTATTTACACCTGAATCTTGATCCATTGGACTCTTTAATTTCGCCTCTCTTCTTCTGCGTTCATGTCTATCTTCTCTCGCGAAATTTTGCATTTCTTCTTCATTATCCTCATCTCGTCTTCTTCTGTGATTCTCTTCCTCATCTCTATCTTGAATTCGAATATGATGATGCCTTTCATTTTCCCCTCCATGATTTTGTTCATTTCTTATCAATTCCATTCGCTGTCTTTCAGCCATCCTCTGTACTCTATCATACTCTTCATTGATATTACCGTTATTCCGGTTTTGTGTACGCCTTCTTTCTCGATTGTCGTGATTGTTCTGGCGAATTATCTCCTGAATCTCTTGTTCTTCCATTTCCGCTCTCAATTTTTCACGTTCGCTGATTAAACGTGCTTGTTCAGCATAATGTCTTTCAATTTCTTCTTCAATTGTCTGTTGATTTCTTTGAGTTTCTCTCATATGTAAAATTCTTCTTCCTTCCTCCCGATTTCCTTCGCCATCTTGGTCATTTCGTCCCTGATGCTGTCCGTTCTCTTGATTTCCACCATTTTTCTCATCATCAAAAGTTTCATTTTGTGGAACGTAACGATCATCAGCTCTTTCTCTATTTTCACGATATTCTTCATTTGGATTTGATATTTCTTCTTGAATATTGTTTCCAGCATTGATTGTGGGTGAGTTTCGCCTCATTTCTCTTCTAGTCGATCTTGAATATGATTTTGTAATACTTCTCGATCTTCTATTCTGTAGTCTTATATTCTCCATCCTTAATTCGTGATTTTGCCTTGTTAAATTTGCATGTTCTTGTGCCTCAACTCTTCTTTCTTCATGTATTCTTTGTCTCAACGTTTCTAACGCTCCAATTTCATCATCTCCATGAATTATTCCTTCATCTTCTTCTTGATTTATCTCTTCCTGTCTATAATTTCTGTTTTGTTGCTCTTCTTCTACTTCTTCTGCCGAATTTGATTGCCAAGTGTGTATACTCACCCTATCATAATCTGTATTCCTCCCTTGAACTAGTGTTTGTTGAATTGGTGGTTGAATTTGATTTTCTCTATTACTTCTCATTCTACTAGATTCTCCCATTTCACTTCTTTCTCTTCCAGCAATTCTTTTGCTTCTTCTAACTGTAGTCGGTTGTTCGGATGTATTTCTTCTTCTAGCCATTTCTTCAATGTTAACAATATTGCAAAAAATTATGAAAAATTCTTAATCAATCAATTTAAATTTTCACAAATCTCAATATCAATCTTCCGTTTTTTCTAAAATAATCTTCAACCGTCCCTGTTTCTAGCACCATTATCTAGTTGCAGGAAATCCTACACTACACCCCTCATATAATTTCATTGTTAATCAACTCATTTTTAGGTTTACACTCTTAATTTTATTGATCAATCTTTGAATATTCTTACAAGAAAAGATAAAGAAATCAAGAATGATCTCTGCTCTAGACTTTCTCTCTCCTATTTACTTTTTTCTTACTCAAAAAAGATCTCCCCTCTTTTTACAACTCGAACGACTATTTATAAGGAAATACATAATGGATGACAGCTAATTTGTCTTTTATTTTCGGGTATGGTCTGCGATATTCTCGCAACCTTACAAATGTTAATTTCGAAAACTCTCTAACTTTCGCAGGACTATCATATCTTTCTCGTGATATTAACTGACGTCATTTATTTTATCATTTCTGAAATTGTTCTGCTATGCTGTTGTGCTGTGTCATTGATAATTTCGCTGAAACACTATCATTGCGAGATTCTGATCCTACAACTTCATTCTTCACCTGGACCGCATGATAGTTGAAACTATTAAGTAATTTAACATTTTCTTAACATTGATCAATAAACTGGACATGACTGAGCAATCTAATAAATGTCGAAGTCCACAAGTATACTTGGTTTTGCAGAAATTCCGTTTAAAGACTCCACTTAGCATTCCTCTCCTTTCAACAACTTACTGCTAGTTACAAAACAAGATATACTTAATTTGACTATCTTATCAGCATCACCATTAACGGTGGAAAGTGGAAACTATCTTATCAGCAACATTACTTACCAAGGAAATCGACTGTTTCTGTAATCCCTCACTTAATTTGATCTCTTCCAACTCCGCAGTGTTCACTGATACTTTAGGGAGATGACTTGATTCAATGATGTCCTCATGATCATCATAGTGGTCGACGTTGGTATCCTTCTCAAAGTGCACTGATCCGGCAAGTATTGCTTACCTACCATGTAGGTTCCTAACCAAAGCATCACAGTCTAGGTGAAAACTAGGCTCAATCTCACAGACCTGTTTCAGATATATAAGGAGCATTAAACACCAAAAAGAGCTGTGGAAAAGACAATCATCATAGAAAAGAAAACGCCGTGTTCTTCACCCACACACATTCTACAATACGATAAACATGTATTACACTGGACAAAATTCAGAAATTTCGGACATACCAACGACAGCTGATGATCGTCTTTCGAAACAATTTCTGCATTCCATGCATTAAGCTTTTCCATGAGACTGGAGATCGAGAACTCTCTTCAGGTATGATGAGCCTTAAACTCATTGGAGCTCTTTTGATGGGGAAGTGCTTCTGAAGCTCTCGGATAACTTCCAAGGCCTGTGCAGGTCATGGCAACAGAGTTAGATGAGAAGAACACTGCAGAGTTAGATGAGAAGAAGAGAATGAAGACTGTAAATAAAATTTCCTACAGTTTATGAAAGACGAGAACATGGCTCTGCAGACATAATTCCTTTTCTCATTTCCTTGCAGTCAGAACCATTTTATTTCCGTTTACAAAATACCTTCAACAACACTGTTTCTATCTATTTCAGAAGCTTGTAGTTTACACTAGGCCACAAATTACTACTAGAAAAGGGTTTCTGCAACATTTTAAAGACCAAATCCAAAAGGGGATCCATGAAATAACTTACAGTGTAACTGACAGACACCACTGTTTTCTCGCCACCAAGAAAGGAAGTTGGTTTCATCTACCATTAGATGTTGGAAACCGCCGATTTTGGGTTTCTCCAAATCACCAACTCCGCGCATCAACCGTTGTGGCCCATCGGCTTTCTTGCTCCTACATGTGGTGTCTGCGGCCATGCAAAAACCACTGTCTTGAGCGATTAACTTTTTCTTCATGATACTTAGAGAAAACAAACTCATTCACCCGGAACTTAGTAAACTCTTTTGCTCCAACAGCACCTCTTAAATATCGCCACAACAATTAAAAAAAAAACACACAATTAGCATTTGTAGCCAACCTACAGTTCAAAATAAACACTAAAACTTGGTTTTACACATCAGGACATAAGTGCAAAATTCAGTAAATGGTAATGAGAATAGGATGTGAACCTTTCTAACACCATCTGGACACAAGATTTTTAAAAGCACGGAAATAGAGGAACTGCCATAGGTGCCATTATGACTGTGTGAAGTACAGATAAAAATCTTTAACAAATAAGGGAACATTTTGATACATGGACAACATGGGGAAGGTATATACCATATAGCATATCCAGTTAGCATAAATAAAGAAATTAGTAAACTCTAATTACTCAACAATTTGCAATATGCATAAACTAGTGAGGATTGATTTGGCTGGCACATTCAGTACTCTAATGAAGGTAGACAATATAAAACAGATTTAATAATGTGGGACATACTACGAACTGCATAAATGTAGACAAATCAAACCATGCCATTAAATTCAGAGTTGTTTATTTGCTTTAAGATTTCAGTACCTTTTCATACAGCCACTCCATGAACACTGTTTGTTTGTCGACTTCGTCGACAAATTGTGTGGAGGAAAGCGATACTTCTTTTTCTTTACCAAAAGGACCTACAGCCCTGTACACTGAATCTTCCCCTAAAAAGGCCTCCCAACTGGCTTGGTGACATCCGCCACAAGGTTTAGGCATGTACTCCATGGCATACTTGATTGACTGTTTTACGAGGTTAAACTGTCCTTCATAGACCCTTCAACGTATCTTTTATTATTGGGAATGTTTTTGCTCTCCTTCTGTCCTTCACTGCCCTGTTTCAGTTTGTAATGCAAAGTTTGTTTTAAAAAGAGATGCGCTATACAAACTGAAAAGTTTGTACATGTTTCCCGCTTTCACACCATAGACTAACTAAACCAAAAGAAATAGATTAATATAAGTTGACCCCTTCCACGTAATGAAACAATTACCACACCAGAAATACAATAATAGTCATGGATAAACATCCAGCTCCAATTATTCTGACATGCGAATAAGGATGAAGGGATTCTATGATCCACATAATGTATGTACAAATTACTTGCTTGATACAATGCTTCCAATCACTAATGGGTGCTATGCCTCATCAGCCCCAAGTTTAGATGGGACACAGATGCTTAAAGATCGATTTGTGGCAGATGGATGAATGTTTGAGAATTTAAGTTCAACATTCCAGCCATCATATGTTCGGTACTATGGTTGTTTTTCAAGTAAGCTAAATGGAAACTTCTGATTTTCTAATACAAGACTAGAGAAAAACCAAGAATTGTATATGCAATGGCTTACCAAGAATGACTCCTTGAACACCTCTTTAGTAAGATCTTACAAAAGGAAACATTATTAGCTTAAGCTTAAGCTAATAATTATTACAAAGAATTAAAGGAAACACTCCGAAGAACACACCTGTGTCCCAAATTATTAGCTTAAGCTTCTTCCCACCAATTGTGAACATCTTGATTTTAAAATCAACACCTGAACATGATCGAAATCAATAACTCAACTATATACTCAATAACGCACACATTTCTCTATAATGAGCAGTATATCATATATCGGCATGACCGATGATTTTTGAACAAAGTTGTGCAATAGAAGTTTATATAGTTATTGAAGAAATTTGTGAATGTGATACGGGAAGAATAGAGGTACGGGAGCTTGTCGTAAGCTCAAGTCTCACCATAGGAGACTAAGAAGGGCTGATAATTCATTCAAAAAGTATCAATCTTGGAAACGAATGGAAGAAACCATTAGCTGCCTCTTCTCACGCAAAAGGAATTGTTTCTGAAAGAATGTTTGTTGCCTTCCACAGTGGTATTGAGGCTAAGCAAACCAGAAACCTAAACCCTGTTTGTTCATAATAGCAAACCAGAACTAGTTGGATCTACATAACTTTTCCCCCTAACTTTTTACCCAATTTAGAAAAACCCCAATTTAAAGTAACCGAATTGACTGTCGAGTGAACAAGAAATAGATAGAGAATAGTGAATCATTTACCTAAAAGTTGAGCTGAAGTCGATCGAGATGAAGACCGGTTCTTCTCAAAATTGTTAATGGCGGAGCAGGAGCTGGTTCTGTTCGAGGTGAACCTAACCCCACCAACCCAAGAGCAAAATCAGAAATGAATCAAATGATTCGAAAAGAAAAGGCAATTGTCCCCTAAAATTGATCGGAAAATTATGTGCCATGGCTGCTAATGGGGTACCATTAAGTTTGGGGTTGTCATGTTCTCACTTAGAGTAATGGGCTGCACGAAATAATACTTGTAAACTGATTTTATTTGGGCTTGTACTCTTAAATTGTTAGACTTGTTCTCTTTAGTGTAGGTTAGCTTAATTCTTTGAGATAAGAGTTAGAAGGATTTAATCCTGACTATTGAATTAAGTCAACAAGGATTGGGTGATTAAATACCCAATGATTGTGTAAGAAAAGCTTAATGAATGAAAATCCTATTTTCCTTTGGAAGATAACTCAGGCTCTGATTTCAGAGAGAAGGTAGCTTGCTACCAAGTAAATCATTCACCTTGTACTAAGAACAGTACAATTGGTATCAGATTTAACATTTTGGGACCTCAATCATGACAGTAGGAGAGAAAATTACAGTTAGCAGTGTTCATACACTTGCTCAGGAAAATTGTTCTGCTATTCAAGAAATTTGCCATCAATTACAGATTCTAGCTTCAGCAGCAGTTGTTAGTCGAGCTGAATCCAATGAGAAATTCGATCGCCTCTTTGAAGCCATACGATCTCTTCAACCTCCTTCACCTCCTGAGCAGGCTGAAACAACTATGGATCCTGGCTCATCTGGATCTATAGATGATTCTCAAAAACGAGTTAAGGAAACTCATGAGGTAATTAAATTCAATCCTAACAAGTTTTCTAGAACACCCAAGGTCGATCTTCCACGTTTCGATGGAACTAATCCAAGGGGTTGGGTTCAAAAATATGAACACTATTTTACTTTTCATAATTTGGCTGATTCAGATAAAGTAGATATGGCTACAATTCATTTTGATTCTAAGGTAGATCCATGGTTTTTAAATTATCAACAAGATAAATCTGAGATGTCTTGGCATACATTTGTTCATGATCTGTGTCTTCGATTTGAGGATGTAGCAAATGATAATTATGTTGGCAGTTTCAATAAGCTGTCTCAGCTCACTACTATTGGGGATTATTATGACACATTTGAACATTACAAAGGTTATATGGTAGCCAACAACCCAACATTTCCTGAGTCTTTCTATACTCTCAGTTTCATTAGTGGATTGAAGGACGAAATTCGTACTACAGTTCAAATGTTTAAGCCAGAGGATACTTCTAGAGCTTTTTACTTAGCAAGAATGCAACAAGCCTCACTTATGAGTTCTGCTAAACCTATAAGAAACCCTTCTCGACCATTTTTTTCATCACCCATTTCAATTCCCCCCAACCCATCTCTGTCTAAACCATATTTCTCTCCCACAAATACTTTTCATAAGCCATCTACTTCATCTCAACCACCTTTCATTACTCATCCTCCTACACCTACAAAAACTGACCCACCTCTTCCACCCATCAAGAAACTCACCCCTCAACAAATAAAAATTCGCAGAGATAAAGGTCTCTGCTATAATTGTGATGAGTTTTACAGGGTTGGACACATTTGTAAGACTCAGCAGTTGTTTATGCTTGTTTCTACTGAGGAGGACTTAAGTGATCAAAGTGATGCTTCACCTGATGAGAATATGACAGATTCTCCCTCTAGTTCTGACACCACTATGGAGATTTCACTACACGCTTTAACAAGCGAATCTGTTCATGACACTATTCGTATTTCAGGCCATCTCCATCAACAAGCTATCATGGTTTTAATTGACACATGAAGTACACATAGCTTCATCGATTCTCACCTAGATGACAAGCTTAATGTCCACATTTCACCTACAACTCATATGCTTGTAACTGTTGCCAATGGAGACAGCACCATCAGCAAGGGTATGTGTCGTAACCTCCACTGGGAAATACAGGGTTACAACTTTTCTACTGATTTACGTGCTCTTCCTCTGGGCGGCTGTGATATGGTGTTGGGTGCAAATTGGTTGCGACAACTCGGTGATGTGCTCTTTAACTTTTCTAAGCTCGCTATTTTCTTTATGCATCATGGCTGTTACATCACCTTACAAGGTAGCTCTTTTACGCCTTCACTTCGCCTTTTAAGTGCTACTTCCTTTAAGAAATTTATCAAAAGTAAGGCACCCACCTTAATTGGCCAGTTCTTTCATGTTCATTCAACACCTATGTAACCAATTCCTAGTGAGGTTTCTGCTTTACTAGACTCCTTTTCGGATGTCTTTTCGAAACCTACACAACTACCACCTTCTCGTCCACTAGATCATAAAATTCCACTAAAACCTAACTCTACACCTCCTTCTCAGAGACCATACATGTAGTTGCAGGAAATCCTACACTACACCCCTCATATGATTTCATTATTAATCAACTCATTTTTAGGTTTACACTCTTAATTTTATTGAGCAATCTTTGAATGTTCTTGCAAGAAAAGATAAAGAAATCAAGAATCACCTCTGCTCTAGACTTTCTCACTCCTATTTACTTGTTTCTTACTCAAAAAAGATCTCTCTCTTTTCTTTACAACTTGAACGACTATTTATAGGGAAATACATAGTGGATGACAGTTAATCTGTCATTTATTTTCGGGTATAATCTGCGACATTCTCGCAACCTTACAAATATTAATTTCGCAAGCTCTCTAATTTTCGCAGGACTATCACATCTTTCTCGTGATCTTAGCTGACGTCATTTATTATATTCTTCCTGAAACTGTTATGCGACGCTGTTGTATTCTGTTGTTGATAATTTCGCTGAAATATTGTCGTTGCGAGATTCTGATCCTACATCTTTCCTCTTCTCACATCTTCGCTGCAAAGTAGAGAATGATGTGAGAAATGCCGCAGCTGTTCATATTTTCATATTCTGCATTTATCACACTTATTCTTTCTTCCATTTGTTTCTTGACACGTCTTCTGTAACCGCTGCTTTTCAACCGCTCACGTCTTTTCGTCTTAATGGTGTTTATTTCTTCGAGTAAAACAAAATCTACTTTATATACTCTTCTTAATCTTCTTTCCACTTTTTTTTTTACTTTCTCTTTTATTTTTATTCTCTCATCTCTGCAACTCTGTTATTCTTCTGCAAGTTCTGCTGCTGTAATTTTTCCCCCTTCAATCCTCTTACTTTTTATTCATTCCCATACACTATATTCAAATATGGCTCCAAGTGGTCATAGACATGAGAAGAGTTTAAAAGATGTCCAAAAAGATCTTGCTGATAAAGGTTTCACACTCTCCACCATTCTTGGTGAAAATGCCAAATCAATTCTTTCTGTCAAACTTTTCTCTGATCAGTATTGTGATGATCAATCAATCATAATTTTGCTAGGTCAGATTATCGCAGGTCTCCCTATTCTTCTTTATAACCCAGATCTTCCTTTATTTTATGAAATTCTCGCTCACTCGGGATTTTCGCGAGCTATCTTCCAACTGAGTGGGGACTGCATCCTTCTGATGCTAGAGTTCGCTAACCGTGGTGCTGGTAGAGGATCTCTGTACTCCAAAGAACTTAGGGATCCTAAATTCGCAAACCTAGAGATAATTTCTGAGAAATACACAGTAGTGAGTTTCTTTGAGAACTATGAACTTATCTCCATGAATAAAGAGAATACTCGCTGGGGTATTCGCTTAAAAAAGAAAGATAACATTGATGAAGCCAAAATTCTCATGCAAGATATTGACTGGCATTCTGGTAAAAACACAATTCCTCGCCAATCCAAAGATGATAATGGTGTGTTTTTCCTTTAATGCTAAAAGGACCCTACATTGCTGGGTCAAATGTTCTTCCTGCGAATCTCGCTGCTTATCAACCTTGGGTTTTCTCTTGGCCCGAGAAAGAGAAAGAGGTATGTTTCTTCCCATTTAACTCACTTTATATTTCTTTATTGATTTTTATTATTCTGTTCGCTAACTCTTGCGACATTCCGCAGATCCAAAAACTGAAAGATAGTTATAACAGGACTGGGAAAGCTAGTACTCTGTTAGCTCTTCGCTCATACACAGATGAGGTAAGAAATTTTATCTGATGATTTTAAACTGTATATTGTTGCTTCCATTTCTTATTTCTATATGTGTGTGAAGATTATTGCTGAAATAGAAGAGCCTGCTGATGTTGCGAAGACTGGTGATAAAGGTAAAGGTGCTCTTCGCAGAGAAAAATCAACTGATCCTCCTTCAAAGAAAAGGAAAGTCCGTTCTTCTTCTCCTTCAAATATTCCTACTCAAGTAAATTTCGAAAATGACAAGGATGATGATGACAATGATGATCTTGTCTCAAGTGAAGATTTTCCACCTGAATCTTCTATGGCTAAGCTCTCTGGCCTCTTTTCTGATTCTCTACAAGGAATGGGAGATAGCCAATTTTCCAACACCTGCAAGGCTCTCGCTACACTTTTTGATGTCCCTTTACTGGATGGTGATAGTTCTCTTCGTGGAGTTTCTAGATCAGTGACTCCCGACTTCTTGCATTCCCTTAATAGTCTGGTATATTTTTATCCCTTTATTTCTTCATTGTCATAACTTAAAATTTCTTTCTATATTAATATTTTTTATATTTTCTCGCAGGTTGGAAAAGCTTCTTTTGCTGTTGCCTCAGACCTAGAGAGAAGACGCGAAAATCTTGAAAAGAAGAATCTTCAATTTCGCACAAAGAATGAAGAATTGGAAGCTGAAGTTAAAGGTCTTCGCGAGAAAAATAGACAATTAGAAATTGATTTTTCTTCGTATAAGAACAAAATATCTAGCCTTCAGCAAGCTAATAATCAGCTTTACGGTATGTTACTTTTCTCTTTTCCCTTCATTCATTCATCATGTTGTTTTATCTTATTTAAATGATCCTTTTTGCAGACATTTATGGTCTTTCTGATGAAGCTACCCTTATTCGTTCATTTCCTAATTCCTTGGATAATGATACCCTTCTTGAGCGTCTTAACAATTCCTTAAATAGCTTCTCAAATGATAGAATTTCATCTCTTTCTCTAAATGAGCTTAGATCTAAATTTCGCCTCTTAGAAATTGACCATAGATCTAGTTTAGGCTTAGCCAACCGATTTAAGCGTCTCCTTCTTGATTCTAAAGAGAAAACCAATGAGTTAAGAACCAAAATTAGCGGTCTTATAGATGATAAGGATCGCATCTTTGATCAAGGTGCCAAGGCTTTGGCGAAATTCCAAGAGGCTCTTCTTGAAGTTAAACTTGAACGAGATGAAACTAACCGCAAGAACATCGAACTCTACGAAAGGGAAAATCAAATTCGTTTTCGTCTTCTTATAAGTAGTGAGGATGAATTTGTTTGGGATGCAAAAATCTTAGATGATGCTAGAAAAGATTTAGGTATAAATGTTAGTCTCCAAGTTGAGCATACAACCTTGATTAGAGATATGATTTGTGACAGAGAAGGTTACTAACTGCTCTTCTTTACTAATCTTTTGCTTCTTATGAATTTTCATCAAGTTAATAATTGATTGTCTTTTGCTCGCAGATTCTGAAAATAAATATCGTGAAAAGATTGAAGAACTCGAAGCTGAAAAGGAGGAACTCGCAAAGAATCTTTCTTCTCGCAACGACAAGTATTCTATATTAAAGAATCAAATCAAGATCACTGTTGTGAACTTTAAGAATGATACTATGCATCTTCGCAATCAAACTATCCAAATGGTTTGTGACGATCATAATATCCCACAACCTGATTATCCTTGTCTCTTGGAAGAAATCCCACAGAATACTCCCAGTTTGATTATCTCTGATGGCGAAGCTGACGATGAAGAATCTGATAGTGATGGAGGTTCTGATGATGATGAAGATTCTGACGCAGACGAAGAAGGGAACAAGTCTGATGAAGATAATGAAGGATCAACTAAGAAGTAGTCTTTATTTCTTTCTTTGATTCTTTGTAATACTTGTACATTTATTTCTTCTTTTTGTATATTTGTATATCTTTCATTTTGACCTGCATTCATTAAAACAATTCTTCTTTGTAATACAGTTAATCAATATAATCGTTAATTCTTGAATCTTTGACTAAATCTATCATATAGAGACAAATAACATTTTCTAATTTCATACATTCCCATACTTGCCTCTGTTATTTGAATCCAAATGAGAGATTTCATAAAAAAATTCTTATTTTATGTCTCAATTTCGCGGTTAATTATGTATAACTTCACAATCTTATGCGAAGTGAATTTTGATTTTTTTCAAAATCTCATTCCTGTGTGGTCTTATTTTGCCTTCCTAATTAAAGGTCTTATTATGCCACCTCTTGTCATTGCGACAAAATCGCAGGACGTCCTTGCACTTTCATGCAAAAACCCATTAATCTTGCCTTAACTTTTTCTTTTGTATTATGGCCTCTTCAGGAATGTTGCGACAATATGACATGCCTAAATATTCTTGTGAAAATGAAGCCCCATGACATTGCCGTCTTGCGACGAAATTGCAGGACGTCTTCGCACTTTCATTCGAAAACCCATTGATTTCGTATTATCCTTTTCTTTTGTATTATTGCCTCTTCAGGATTGTTGTACAAGTATGACAAGCCTTAATATCCTTGCGAATAAAAAGCCTCATGACATTTGCGTCTTAAGACACTTATCAGCTCCCTAATGGAGGGTGCCGCCCTTATCTCCCCCCTGGTGGCCCCTTCAAGGAGGCGTACTTCTACCATACAAGGTTAGCTCCTCCCATCCAGTCTTAACAACAACCAGTTGTTTTCGCAGCCTCTTATCCCTTTTACCTATAGGGCTTATGGTTACGAGACTGCACCCTAAGTGGGGTTTTCTTCAGGTCGAGTGCAGTATAAGCCAAGACTTCTCAAGAATGTCAAAGTACGCTTCAAATTTCCCTGGCACTCTTGACTCAACCGTGTACCTCGGCGCCTTGATCATATCTGCACTCCTTGGGAGAGTACTTATTACTTTAGTCGCCCAACTTAAGTCATATGCTTAAGCTGAGAATCCAAGGTGCCTCTACCAAATGGGCTTTATTGACCACAAATCTCCATGACTCGGGTTCCGGTGGCGGTATAGCCTTTCCCTGAGCCATGCAACAGGTACCCCCTTATATGACGTACTTTAGGTTTTACATTTTCCTCTTGCGAAATTGCATTCGCGAACTAGGGTGTACGCCATAAAGGTTTGCCCCTTCTTTTTTGTCATTTTTCTCTGATTGTCTTCTGTAAAATTCATTATCTCTGCGAGGGTCTCGCAAATCATCATATTGTATCTGAATTTCGCAATCTCAATTTTGCCATTCAATCAAATGTATTAATGATAATTTTACTTATTGCGAGAGTATCGCAACAACTTAATCATTCATAGATTTCTTGTTTTTATTACCTTTGTCATCCTCTGTTTTTTTATTATTTTATGTTACTGCTTCCTTGGTAGTGGTATGTTCATCATTTTTATTCTGAGCTAGCATTAGTTTCTCAACATCTCTTCTCCTTTCCTTTCGATTGCATCCACCATCAACCTCTCACTTCTTTGTGTATCCTTGATTTTGTTTCGCCAGTTTTCCTTCTTGTTTACTCTTCCTTCGCAAGATTCTATCTCAGTTTCGTAACACCTCTTTCCTTTAACCCAATCTCCCTTTATGATTCCTACACCACTGGGGTGAGGGAATTTCATGCACTGGTGGAAAGTTGAAGCTAAACCTAGAATCCCATGTAGCCAAGGTCGACCAATTAACGCATTGTAGGTGATTCTACATCAACGACACATAATAAGATTTCGAAAGATATTCCTTTCAATGGAATTCGTATAGTAATCTCCCATTTAGGCTTGTTAGTAGTACCATTAAAACCATATATCTTATATGTTGATGGTATAAGATCATCATCTCTGCCACCCATGGTTTTATAAGTATGATAAAATAAAATGTTCACAGAGCTTCTAGTATCGATTAGAATTCTATTAATTTCCCATGAATCTTCAGCTTCATCATCCTCATCTTCTTTCGGTTTTGGATTAATTTCTAATTTTACTACCAATGGATTGTCATGCACCTCTTCTCCTTCCGGAATTTCTTCTGCGGTAAAAGAAATGATTTGTGTCTGCCATTCCTCTAGTGGCGAGATTTTCGTAATATTCATAATTTCTCTTCCATCATTATCTCTTGCGAACACTCTACTCAAAACATTATTATGAAAATATTCAATTGTCTTATATGAATGTACGATAGAGTGACAAAGTATATTTTTTACTTTTGCACCAACTTCTATGAAGAATGTTTCCTTCTTTTTCATGGTATTCACTTTGTGATGCTCTGGTGGTGGTGGCAGTGGTTGAGATTGTGGATGCCCTACCAGAAAATCGTTTAGTTTTCCTTGATCTATCATTCTCAAAATAATTCTTTTTACATTTCTGCAATCATTTGTTGTATGTCCATGAAAATGATGATAAGAACAAAACTCATGGCTTCTGTGGTTTGAGGTGGTTCTGTTCCCATGTTCCATGGTGTTGGTATATTTTCCATCAATATTATATCTTCCCATATCTTCTCCACACTTTCATTTAGAGGTGGCATCTTGATTTCTTCCCATACTACCTTGTGACCTCCTTGTCCTCTATTATAGTTTTGTCTTTGACCTCCATAAGTTTCTTGCGGCTGATCGAGTCTTTGAATCTTGTTATTTCCACCACGATTGTAGAAATTTCTTTCTCTTTCATACTCTTCTTGATCTCGGCTTCCCATAGCCACCAGTTTCTGTTGATTGTTACTTGTCACCTTCTCTTGTTGTATTTGCGAAGTATTCGCCACTGTGTTTATTAGCTTGGGTAATAAGCTTGCATTCGCTGTTTGTGAGCTGGTGTTCGCAACTGTATATGATTCCATTTCATTTTTCCTTTCCTCTAGAGTGATGTATTCTTTTTGAAGTTCTCGCAATTCAGTCATTGTGATCGTATTCTTGACTCTAAAAATTTGTACATACAATAGGTTTGTTGCAAACATAGCATTGATAAATGATAATATAAGATATCTCTCATCTACACGGCCAGCCATTTCGCTACACATAGTTCTCCATCTTTTAGTCAGATGCTTCAAACTTTCGCAAATCCTTTGTTTTAATCCAAACACATCTGCTATACCAGGTCGCGAGGAATTATTAATTATATATGCCCCCAAGAATGTAGTCTGCAAATGATTGAAGGATGTTATTGTGTTCTTTGGTAGACCTTCAAACCATTTCAATGCCTCTCCTGTTAAGCTGGATGCGAAATATTTGCACAATACGGCATCATGATTTTCCCATTGTAACATGCACCTCACATAGGCTTTAATGTGTTGAATTGCACAAGTTGTTCTATCAAAAATGATGGTTAATGCGGGAAAATTGCATTTCGGTGGTATTCCTCCTAATTGTACTTCCCTTGTAAATGGAGGTTTCGCAGCTTCTTATATTGCTTCATCCAATTTTCTTCTGCCTACTTCTCCTCTATTATTTAGCATTCCTCTAATTTCTTCTAATTATTTCAAGATTTGTTTATTTACACCTGAATCTGGATCCATTGGTATTTTTAATTTCGCTTCTCTTCTTCTGCGTTCATATCTATCTTCTCTCCCGAAATTTTGCATTTATTCTTCATTATCCTCATCTCGTCTTCTTCTGCGATTCTCTTCCTCATCTCTATCTTGAATTCGCATATGATGATGCCTTTCGTTTTCCCCTCCATGATTTTTTTCATTTCTTATCAATTCAATTCGCTGTCTTTCAGCCATCCTCTGTACTCTATCATACTCCTCATTGAGATTACCGTTATTCCGGTTTTGTGTACGCCTTATTCCTCGATTGTCGTGATTTTTCTGGCGAATTGTCTCCTGAAGCTCTTGTTCTTCCATTTCCGCTCTCAATCTTTCACGTTCGCAGATTAAACGTGCTTGTTCAGCATAATGTCTTTCAATTTCTTCTTCAATTTTCTGTTGATTTCTTTGATTTTCTCTTTCATGTAAAATTCTTCTTCCTTCCTCCCGATTTCCTTCGCCATCTTGGTCATTTCGTCCCTGATGCTGTCCGTTCTCTTGATTTCCACCATTTTTCCCATCATCAAAAGTTTCATTTTGTGGAATGTAACGATCATCAGCTCTTTCTCTATTTTCTCGATATTCTTCATTAGGATTTGATATTTCTTCTTGAATATTGTTTCCAGCATTGATTGTGGGTGAGCTTCGCCTCATTTCTCTTCTAGTCGATCTTGAATATGATTTTGTAATACTTCTCGATCTTCTATTCTGTAATCTTATATTCTCCATCCTTAATTCTTCTGCCTCAGCTCTTCTTTCTTCATGTATTCTTTGTCTCAACGTTTCTAACGCTCCAATTTCATCATCTCCATGAATTATTCCTTCATCTTCTTCTTGATTTATCTCTTCCTGTCTATAATTTCTGTTTTGTTGCTCTTCTTCTACTTCTTCTGCCGAATTTGATTGCCAAGTGTGTATACTCACCCTATCATAATCTGTATTCCTCCCTTGAACTAGTGTTTGTTGAATTGGTGGTTGAATTTGATTTTCTCTATTACTTCTCATTCTAGTAGATTCTCCCATTTCACTTATTTCTCTCCCAGCAATTCTCTTGCTTCTTCTAACAGTAGTCGGTTGTTCGGATGTATTTCTTCTTCTAGCCATTTCTTCAATGTTAACAATATTGCAAGAAATTATGGAAAATTCTTAATCAATCACTCAAAATTTTCACAAATCTCAATATTAATTTTCAGCTTTTTCTAGAATAATCTTCAATCATTCCCTGTTTCTAGCGCCATTATGTAGTTGCAGGAAATCCTACACTACACCCCTCATATGATTTCATTATTAATCAACTCATTTTTAGGTTTACACTCTTAATTTTATTGATCAATCTTTGAATGTTCTTACAATAAAAGATAAAGAAATCAAGAATCACCTCTACTCTAGACTTTCTCTCTCCTATTTACTTGTTTCTTACTCAATAAAGATCTCTCTCTTTTCTTTACAAATTGAACGACTATTTATAGGGAAATACATAGTGGATGACAGCTAATCTGTCCTTTATTTTCGGGTATAATCTGAGACATTCTCAAAGCTCTCTAATTTTTGCAGGACTATCACATCTTTCTCGTGATCTTAGCTGACGTCATTTATCATATTCTTCCTAAAATTGTTCTGCGACGCTGTTGTATTGTGTTGTTGATAATTTCGCTGAAATATTGTCGTTGCGAGATTCTGATACTACAATACAAATGTCCCTTTATTCATAAAGCTGTTTCGGAACAACTTGTACAGGAAATGCTCTCTGCAAGGCTTATTCAAAAGATCCATAGCCCTTTTGCTGCTCCAATCCTCTTAGTGAAGAAGAAGGATGGAACCTGGCGATTCTGTGTGGATTATCGCAAGCTCAATGACTTGACTGTGAAGGATAAATTTCCTATTCCCCTCATAGAGGAGTTGTTGGACGAGTTGAATGGTGCAGTTATATTTACATAGATTGATTTATTGTCAGGTTATCACCAGATTTTGATCTACCCACCAGACATTCCCAAAACCACTTTTCGCACCCATCATGGACACTACGAGTTTCGTGTCATGCCATTTGTCCTTATGAATGCACCTGCGACATTCCAGGCATTGATGAATGAAGTTTTTCAACCATTTCTTCGCAAGTTCGTCCTCGTTTTTTTCGACGATATTCTTGTATACAGTTCTTCCCTTGAAGATCATGTGAAACACCTTACTCTGGTTTTTTCATTATTACGCCAACATTCTTTATATGCCAAATTCTCCAAGTGCATCTTTGCTCAGCCACAACTCGAGTACTTAGGACATTTAATTACTGGCGATGGTGTAGCAGCAGATCCTGATAAAATTGAAGCTATGCTCAATTGGCCTCAACCACAGAATTTGAAACAATTACGTGGCTTCTTAGGACTGACTGTTTATTATCGCAAGTTTATCAAAGGATATGGCAATATATGTAAACCACTCACAGAAATGTTAAAAAAGGATTCATTATTTTGGACAGCTGATGCACTCACAGCTTTCTCTTCTATCAAGTCAGTTATGACTCAAGCTCTAGTTTTTGCCTTGTCGGATTTCACCAAAACCTTCACATTGGAGACTGATGCTTGCTCAAAGGGTGTGGGTGCTGTGCTTCTACAAGATAACAGACCAATTGCATTTTACCTCAGACCATTGGGACCTAAGGCATGGGCTTTATCTACCTATGAGAAAGAATTTTTGGCCATTGTAATGGTTGTTCAAAAGTGGAAGTACTACCTTAGTCACAACCAGTTTGTCATTAACACGGATCACCAAATCTTGAAGTATTTGATGGATTAGAAACTCTCCTCAGCTCTGTAGCAGAAATGGTTGGTTAAGCTCATGGGATTCGACTATGTCATGAGGTATAAGAAGGGCCAAGAAAATACAGTTGCTGATGCACTTTCTCGACTTCCACATGCTTCTTGTTCTGCATTATCTCTCTCTCAGCCCCAATGGTCAGCAGATGTTATATCTAGCTATACTTCAGATGATGTGGCCCAACATCTTATTCAAAATCTCCTTATCTCTCCAGCTTTACCTAATTTTACATACCAACATGGCATTTTGCGATTCAAGCAGAGACTATATATTGGCTCAGGTAATGACATTCGTTCTTATATTCTAGATTCAGTCCACTCATCTGCAGTTGGTGGCCATTCTGGCATTGTAGGCACTTATAACAGAGCAAAGGCGCACTTCTTTTGACCTCAAATGAAACAAGACATCATCCAGTATGTCTCCACTGCGACATTTGTCAGTGCAATAAGGGTGAAATTCATTTCCTGGTGGACTTCTGCAACCTCTCCCAATTCCTGACACAGCTTGGAAAGACATTTCTTTGGACTTCATCGAAGGTTTGCCAATGTCCTTTCGCAAAAATGTGATTTTAGTAGTGGTAGATCGCCTAACTAAGTATAGCCATTTTATTCCACTTAGCCACCCATACACCCTTATCACTGTTGCTAAAGAATTTCTCTCACACATATTTAAACTGCATGGTCTCCCCACTACTATTGTCAGTGACAGAGACAAAAATTTTGTCAGTCAGTTTTGGAAAGGATTGTTTAAATCCTTAGGCACTACCCTGAAATTGAGCTCAGCTTACTATCCTCAAACAGATGGTCAAACTGAGAGAACAAATGCCTGTGTAGAGCAATACTTATGTTGCATGACAGGGTCACAACCTACGCATTAGGTTCAGTGGTTGGCATTAGCAGAGTATTGGTTTAATACCAATTATCATACTAGTCTTAAGATGTCACCCTTCCAAGCCTTGTATGGTTATAAACCACCTCATTTGGTTTTTCCAATTCCCATTCCTACATGTGTGGCTACTGTGGAAGACTACTTGCAAGAGAAAGATGTTATGCTCCAACTACTCAAGCATGATTTGTCTAAAGCTCAAAGCAGAATGAAGTTCTTTGTCGACAAGAAGCGGTCAGACAGGGAATTTGCTGTTGGTGATCTGGTATTTCTGAAACTACAACCATATAGACAAACTTCAGTTGCCATTAGGAAGAACTTCAAGCTTTCTTCTAAGTATTTTGGGCCATTTGAGATTCTCCAGCGCATTGGTGCTGTTGCTTACAAGTTGAAACTGCCAGTGGGTTCTCGCATTCATCCCATATTTCATGTCTCACAACTCAAAGGGAAAATTGGTCTTGCTGCTGCAACTTTGCCACAACTGCCTCTTGTTGATCACAATGGACATTTTGTCATTGAACCTGAAGCTATCTTACAGCGCAGAATCACACTCCGTGGCGGCTTATCAGTACCTCAAGTCTCAATTCAATGGTCTAACTCTACATCGGAGGATGCAACTTGGGAGGACTCAGCACACATCCATGCACAGTTTCCTGATTTCATCCTTGAGGGCAAGGATGCTTAAATGGGGGAGGCAATGTCATGTTCTCACTTAGATTAATGGGCTGCAGGAAACAATACTTGTAAACTGATTTTATTTGGGCTTGTACTCTTAAATTGTTAGACTTGTTCTCTTTAGAGTAGGTTAGCTTAATTCCTTGAGATAAGAGTTAGATGGATTTAACCCTGACTGTTGAATTAAGTCAACAAGGATTGGGTGATTAAATACCCAATGATTGTGTAAGAAAAGCTTAATGAATGAAAATCCTATTTTCCTTTGGAAGATAACTCAGGCTCTGATTTCAGAGAGAAGGTAGCTTGCTACCAAGTAAATCATTCACCTTGTACTAAGAACAGTACAATTGGTATCAGATTTAACATTTTGGGACCTCAATCATGACAGTAGGAGAGAAAATTACAGTTAGCAGTGTTCATACACTTGCTCAGGAAAATTGTTCTGCTATTCAAGAAATTTGCCATCAATTACAGATTCTAGCTTCAGCAGCAGTTGTTAGTCGAGCTGAATCCAATGAGAAATTCGATCGCCTCTTTGAAGCCATACGATCTCTTCAACCTCCTTCACCTCCTGAGCAGGCTGAAACAACTATGGATCCTGGCTCATCTGGATCTATAGATGATTCTCAAAAACGAGTTAAGGAAACTCATGAGGTAATTAAATTCAATCCTAACAAGTTTTCTAGAACACCCAAGGTCGATCTTCCACGTTTCGATGGAACTAATCCAAGGGGTTGGGTTCAAAAATATGAACACTATTTTACTTTTCATAATTTGGCTGATTCAGATAAAGTAGATATGGCTACAATTCATTTTGATTCTAAGGTAGATCCATGGTTTTTAAATTATCAACAAGATAAATCTGAGATGTCTTGGCATACATTTGTTCATGATCTGTGTCTTCGATTTGAGGATGTAGCAAATGATAATTATGTTGGCAGTTTCAATAAGCTGTCTCAGCTCACTACTATTGGGGATTATTATGACACATTTGAACATTACAAAGGTTATATGGTAGCCAACAACCCAACATTTCCTGAGTCTTTCTATACTCTCAGTTTCATTAGTGGATTGAAGGACGAAATTCGTACTACAGTTCAAATGTTTAAGCCAGAGGATACTTCTAGAGCTTTTTACTTAGCAAGAATGCAACAAGCCTCACTTATGAGTTCTGCTAAACCTATAAGAAACCCTTCTCGACCATTTTTTTCATCACCCATTTCAATTCCCCCCAACCCATCTCTGTCTAAACCATATTTCTCTCCCACAAATACTTTTCATAAGCCATCTACTTCATCTCAACCACCTTTCATTACTCATCCTCCTACACCTACAAAAACTGACCCACCTCTTCCACCCATCAAGAAACTCACCCCTCAACAAATAAAAATTCGCAGAGATAAAGGTCTCTGCTATAATTGTGATGAGTTTTACAGGGTTGGACACATTTGTAAGACTCAGCAGTTGTTTATGCTTGTTTCTACTGAGGAGGACTTAAGTGATCAAAGTGATGCTTCACCTGATGAGAATATGACAGATTCTCCCTCTAGTTCTGACACCACTATGGAGATTTCACTACACGCTTTAACAAGCGAATCTGTTCATGACACTATTCGTATTTCAGGCCATCTCCATCAACAAGCTATCATGGTTTTAATTGACACATGAAGTACACATAGCTTCATCGATTCTCACCTAGATGACAAGCTTAATGTCCACATTTCACCTACCAAGTAATTCATTCACCTTGTACTGAGAACAGTACAGGGGTGTACCAATCCATTACCAAAATATCTTTGTCTTACATGCAATTTGGTACGAACCATCATTTGGGGCATATTGAATAAGACAAAAACAAAGTTGGAAATAGTGTTTTTAGGGTGCCCCTTATCTAACCATTTTTCATAATGGCAAAAATGCCCTTATTATTTATATTTTTTTAATTATTTTTAAATTAAAATAAAAAAATATTTTCTTTAAATTTGTTTTTAAAAAAAGATATATTTTGATTTAATTTTAACTTTTTTTAAAAAAAAAATTGTTAAATTTTTTTATTTACGAATCTAAGTTCGGCGGACAAGTGATATGCCGAACCTAAACACACGTAGGTTCGGCTGATAATATGTCAGCCGAACTTGTGTTTTGTGAATACATACCTAGGTTCGGCAGATTCGATAAAAAAAATAGGACATCCGAACTCAATATTATTCTTCATAAAGTGAAGTCCGGCTAACAACTTCGTGTTTAATTATCATCCGAACTGTTCATCGACACTTTCAGGATGAAAAAAAGAGAAGTTCGGCTGATAATTTTGATTTATTGTTAGCCAAACTTTGCCATGTAATTATCGTAAAAAGGATTTCCATGCAATAAGAAAAAAAAAACTAAAAAAAATTACAAAAAAAATTAAAAAAAATTTAAAAAAAAATTAAAAATAAAAAAATAAACTAAAAAAGTTAATATTAAAAATTAATTAATTAATCAAGGATATTTAAGTAACTTAACCACTTATTAGACACCCCTTATCGCCCCACACTAGTTAGGGTCATCCATTTGTATGCCCCAAATGAGGGTTCTTTGGTACATCCCCAAGCAAAACCGTACCATGTTATCAACATTGCAACATTTCACTCAAACATGTGGAGACAAACCCACAGCAATTTGGTACATCCACAGGCAAAGCCGTACCCTGTTATCAGCATTGCAACATTTCACTCAAACATGTGGAGCCAAACCCACAAAAGTGACCCCTTAGAGCACAAGAGAATTAATATTGAAGAAAATTTTGAGAGAATATCACCACAAAAATTCATAACATTCAAATCTGATTGAGCTTATTATAAAGGGATTGCAATATGAAGAGATAGTTGCATATCATAAACAAGTACTACTTGAAGCAAATAGTACACCTGTCACGTTCGTGAGATTAACATAAAGGAAGAACAATAATTGGGACTGCCTTTTTTTGTTGGACGAAATAGAAGAGTGTCGTTTGCAACTCTGCAGGAGAAGATGGATCGACGTTTCTCAAACTGGAATGCAAGTAACATGTCAGAGGCTGCTCGATCTGTAATGATTAAGAACGTCTCCAATGTAATACCGATAAATCATATGCAGAGTTTTAAACTGCCATAAGTTACTATCAATAAGTTGAACTCTAGTCAGCAGGCTTTCTGGAGGAATAAAAAATCCAATAAAGGAACGCAAATTGTCACTTGGAGAAGGGCTTGTCATCCCAAACCTGAAGGTGGTCTTGGTTTCCGTGACATGCAAGTTTTCAATAGAGTCTTGTTGGCTAAGTTTGCCTGGAAGATTTGTACGGATAAAACTTCCATTATGGCTAGATCCCTACAAGCGAAGTATTATCCTGATGGGAAGGTTTTTGATCTAAGGAAGAAGTCAAACTCTACCTGGTCATGGCGTAGTATCAGCTCAGAACTCCCATTCATTCAGAGACATAGCTGTCGGAATGTAGGAGATGGTAAATCATTGCTCATATGGTCACAGAGATGGATTCCAGAATTGCAAGATCCTCCACATCCCAATCAAGGGTGTTTAACGGCTCAGCAGTATACCTTTCTGTATCAACTTTTTCCGCCGGACTCTACAACTTGGAATGTTGATTTGCTCAAGGATTTATTCAGCCCTGAGATTGTTGATCTTATAGTGTCTATCCCGATTCATCCTCTTCAGTCAGACGGATTAATATGGCTTTTGGAGAAAAATGGGAGATTTTCAGTTAAATCTTGCTACAAGAAAATGTATGACGAAACCTCATGTTTTCAACCTGTAGATGATATAATGAAGAGAATTTACACCAGACTGTGGACACTGCCTACCTTGCCAAGGATACGTCAATTTCTATGGAAAGCCGTCTCTGAATTACTCTCTACTAAAGATGTTCTCGGTGCAACAATTGTGGGAGATGATAACTCATGTTCCATGTGCGATACCAAGGCAAAAACAACTACTCATCTCATAATGCACTGTCATTATTCAAGAGCGGTGTGGTTTACAGTAGCAGGTTGGAATTCCAGTAACGGAGCCTCATTGTCTGAATGGATTAAAGAATGGTTTGACAGCTTGCATGGTGGAGTCATTTCTGAAAAAGAGTTAGTAAAGCGATCCATAATTGCGTGGATCATATGGACAGAAAGATGCAACAAAGTGTTTCAACATAGTAACACAACCATTTATGCAATCATTCAAAAATGCAAGATTTTAGTTGATGAACATTCCAGCAGGATCGAAAATTTCTCGCATATCTCTCATAAATGCAATCATTCAGAAATGCAATATTTTAGTTGATGAACATTCCAACAAGATTGAAAATGTCTCGCATATCTCTCATAAAGTGAACCGTCAAAACGTTCATCGGATTCCACCTCCTTTAAATTACATAACTTTAAATTGTGATGGTTCTTTTGATTCTAGTAATCTCTCAGGAGGCATTGGTCTAATCATGAGAAATTTTGCAGGTGAGAAACAGGGATCAAGGTGCATCTACTTGAATGATGTCAGAAGTGCAGAACAGGCTAAATGCATGAGACTGTGGAAGGATGTGGAATGGGCCAAAGAAATGAAACTTGAGAGAGTTCTCTTTGAAATGGATGCGAAGGTCATTGTTGATGCTGTTAACTTTGATCATGGCACCATCATACTGTTCTGGATATTAAACACTTGTTTTCTGTTTTTAGTTCTTGGAAACTTTCTTATGTTCCAAAAGAAAGAAATAAGGTTGCTGATATTCTAGCCAAAAAAAGCTAGAATAGATAGATTAACTAGTTCCTAGGGTATTTCTCCACCTCCTGCAATTTCTTATCAAATTGCAGTAGACAATTCTCATGTTTTGAACTGCTTTCTATTATCAATACATTTTTTTCCGCTTCAAAAAAAAAGTACACATGTCACGTAGTAACCCTTATCAAGCAGAATTTTTCATGGATAAGGTTCCAAGACCTGTGCCTAGTTTGCACAAGGGTGAGTTTTACACTCATCACTGAAATAATGATGTTGTTTTCTTTTGCTCTTTCTTTTAAAATGTGAAAAATGATCATGAAAATTACTGTCATCAAAATAAGAGACATGATTATAACTTTTACCTGAAGTTCATTGTATTGAAATGGACAATTTGTCGATAAGATCCTTATATCCTGTAATGATCAAATTCAGGTTAGCTTGTTGAGTTGTTTTAAAATTTTACAGAATTTTTAAAGCTATATAGGTATCCTTTCGAACCCATATTTGTGGTTGTTTCACAAAGTTCTTCTTCAACATATTTTGCATACTAACCTTTTGGTTTTTGGACCATGAACTGCTGACATTCCTAAAAGCAGATTTGCTTGAACGTGGTCTCACCTCAAGCGGTTTAGACATTCGATTATCAGTAACACCTTTCAGAATTAAATCCAAGGTGTTTTGAAGACGGTCAAACTAATTGTTGTCCAACCTCAGTTCACACTTCCTTTGAACATGTCCTTTAGTGTTGCAAAAAAAAAGAACCCTTTCTTAGTTCCAATGAAATCAGAACACGTAGTTTTGACAATTTTGTTTTGTAAATAACTTTCCATCCTCGGAGACACCTTTTTATCTTGGTCAGAAAAATTTAAATGATTGTCTCTTATCGAAGCAGTATTTTGTTGGTTTCTAACTGCGATTTTGTTAGTATCATGAACAAAATTTGTTCTTACTTTTTTCTAATTCAACGCCTTGTTCAGAAACTGTCATCATGGTAGTTTCTTTGGATTCACTATCGCAACGTAGAATAATGTTCTTACTCGCGATCTCCAAGGCATCATCTTTACGAGACATCCTTGTTTTGGAATCATATTTAGAAATAATAACGATGAAAGTATTGACTTGGTGTCTCAGCCGAATGAGCTCAGAAGCATGAAATTCAATTCGTTTGAAAATTTCAGAGATTTCCTTGGTTGCTTCCCGTTTTACTTCTGAGTTAGATTCATCTGTAAAACAATGGGAAAGGCACTTATCAATATCCAACTTTTTTACGGAGACACAGTGTTCGTCTCTATGAGAGTTTGTTAATTCAGACTCTCCTGCTAAATCCATAGAAATAATTTCTTTTAAACTGGTGCAACGTTTATCAGAGATTTTACTCGTGTCCATATAGTCAGACTGCTTCAAACACAGACTTATTAGGTCTTAACGTGTTTGCCTGCTCTGATACCAATTGAAAACACTGGGGGTACCAAAATACACCACCAACCTTTTCGTAGGAAATCTATATGGACAAACTCAACACAAATCCGAGAGTTAAGACTCAATAAAGTAAAGTGTCAAGTATATCTCAATCTCTCTTGTGATTAGAACGTTTACATAATTTAATCATGAACCTAATCTCAATGACAGTTCCTGGATGGTACCAAAGACCAATATCCAAGGATCAATCAAGTCTTATCCAACAAACAAGGTCTGACCTATCTACTGTGAATTATCAACGCACAACCTGTGATATTTCAATTATAAAGATAAACATACAATGCGGGAAAATAAATAACGCATACACCAACGAGGAAACCGCAAATGCAGAAAAACCCCGGGACCTAGTCCAGATTGAACACCAAACTGTATTAAGCCGCTACAGACACTAGCCTACAACCAATTAACTTCGTTCTGGAATGTAGTTGATCCCGAACTCAGTATCCCACTGATTCAGGTATAGTCGCGCTCCTTATGCCTCTTGAATCCCAACAGGACTCCGCGCAATTGATTCCATTAGATGACGTCACACCAACTAAGAGTTGCTCAACTCAATTGAATACTTTAAACCAAATCTTCCTCCTACAAATTAAGCCCATTTATTTGATTTCCTAATTTACTATCGAAACGGATGATCAGATCAAACGTAAGATCCAGATGATGAAAATCGATAGCAACTTGACAAAAGTCTGGCTATCCTCAAAATGCGGACTTATGCAACCTGAAGTGCAACCTAGATTATTATTCACCTCACAAGTATAAAACTTGTGGAATCACAAAGTTGAGACGAAGAGAACTTTGTGATTTCCATCTATCTTGTTCAAGTGATAAATCAACAATCGAACAAGATCAAGATGCTCAAGTTATCAAGATAGAAGATAAATGGACCTGGTTTCACGAATCCCAACGAAGTTTTTCATATTCGGTAAACCCTAAAAGGGTTTCTAGAGAAGAAGACTCTAGATACAACTAGGACACACCAAAAAGTAGTGCTAGATTCAAAGATCCCAGTTGCCAAGAGTTCCCCTTATATAGACTTCAATGCCTAGGTTGCTTTAGGTTTAAGCTAAGATAACTTTGGAACCAATTGCAAACAATATCCATTGTTAGATAAAATCTTTGAATATTATTCACATAAACAAGATATACACTCTGTTTAGGTAAACCGTAACCGAACCGTGTACAAACACTATGTCCAATAGGGTTAGCTGAAACTAGCCAGTTTGAACTTAAAATCTTAACTCTCATTTCCATGAACACAAAGACATTGATCTTGAGTCACAATCCTGTGATCAAATAAGTCTTATGTTAATTAGAGAATTGATCAAATGCAAATTATCTCAGAGAAATAATTTAATCACAATTGAATCATAACCGACATAGTTGGTAAATTCACAAAGTACAAATACTTGAGTAGTTCGTGAATCGGCCGAGTCAAGGTACACGGACTGGTTTGCAAAATTATAAATAAAACCAAGTTGTTGACAGAAGTTTTTTTGGTTCACGTACCGGTTTGCAAACTTAAGACTTTCACCAGTTCCGGAGTTCACATAACCTTTTCAGTTCGTGCACCGGTTTAGGTACTAAATTGGTTTTAGAACATAGAACTGTATTGGTTCGCATGCCGGTTTGCATACTTTAACCCGATTCCCTTACTACAGTTCCAAAATGGTTTGTACGTGAAAATACATACCCATCTGGATCATAAAACAAATAGATTTTCTCCTCATGTGCATACGTACATGCGTATTACACGAATTTGAAATTCGATATATAACTACTCCGCTACGTGTAGGAACAGAATCTCGCAACGATAATATTTCAGCGAAATTATCAACAACACAATACAACAGCGTCGCAGAACAATTTCAGGAAGAATAAAATAAATGACGTCAGCTAAGATCACGAGAAAGATATGATAGTCATGCGAAAATTAGAGATCTTGCGAAGTTAACATTTTTAAGGTTGCGAGAATGTCGCAGATTATACCCGAAAATAAAGGAAAGATTAGCTTTCATCCACTATGTATTTCCTTATAAATAGTCGTTCAAGTTGTAAAGAGAGAGGGAGATCTTTTTGAGTAAGAAACAAGTAAATAGGAGAGAGAAATTCTAGAGCAGAGATCATTCTTGATGTCTTTATCTTTTATTGTAAGAACATTCAAAGATTGATCAATAAAATTAAGAGTGTAAACCTAAAAATGAGTTGATTAATAATGAAATCATGTGAGGGGTGTAGTGTAGGATTTCCTGCAACTACACTACGTGTGCGAGTAAATGTAATACGGCTTCAGACATATAACAGTTTTCCTAGTTTGTAAGACTGATAACACTGTTGTTAGAGCATAAATCGGTTAACCTCGCATGCGTTGCTATCTCAAGCATGTTTATCAATGTTAGTGATCAAAACTATAAGTCTCGATTTCTATCCTACATAGCTAAGTCTCGGACTAGGATAGAAAAGTGTAGTTGAGCTCAAGGACTTCATGGCGATTCATCATACAACGACGAAGATCTATACAAGGAACCGTGGAACTTCATCAATAAAAAGGTATGTGGAGACTTGAACTTATCTATCACTCAAAAGTCTATCTATTCTATCTCCTACTTCTTATGAGACAAAATTCGTATGCTATATAGACTAGATCATACACACTTGACATTTCAAGCTGAGCATTCATTGCTTATCTTTTATCTCGAAATTGTGTGTTGGTAAAGCGTTTCGCTTTGATCAAGTTTATCTTCACCTAGTGACGAAAGTCAGGAAAAGTTTCAATCACTTTGAGAATTGCTCTGACGTGAATCGGCCTGTGAATAACGGATACATAGTGTCCTCTGAGAATGTCTCAATGATTGAAATGAGAGTTTAGATTACATAACCATGTATTCCTTGAACCGAAGTTTTCGAACTTTGTTGATCAAGAGAAATCGGGAGGATTGTGGAATTAGCTTGCCAAGTCCGCGAACTGTCGGAAGTTCTCGACCGAGAATTTCTGCCGGATTTTCCAAAACTCGTTTGTGTGCTAAGTCGCGAACTTAGTCCGCGAACTGGCGGAAGTTCTATTTCTGAGAATTTCTGCTAAGTTTTCAAAACTCAACCGATTAACTTAAGTCAGCGAACTTGTTTTTGAACTTAAGAGGTTATGATCTAAAGATGTTCTCTGAACATGAAATATTAAATTACTAAGGAATGCTTTATGCAAACCGTGGTTATAATGTTCATGAGCCGATTCAATCAAATCGAATCATCTTTGTTTCAATTGTGTCTTGTGTAGTTACATAAGATCTCATAGAAATTGAACAACTCTTTAACTAGTTCATTTGAGTCAATTGAACTAGTTATGGTGAAGAAGAACAAGGTTAATATGAAATGCTCATATGGTTAACCTTTTGGGTTACTATGTTGAACCAACATACACGTACACATTTGGGCATGGTTTTCACAAACCCAGTAAACGTATACCCAAGTGTGTGTTTCAAGCTAAGTTTTCGATCTAACGGTTGAGAAATATTAACTTAAATCTAAATCAGGTTTTCATCTAACGGTGAATAAGGATTTGTTTGTAACTAAGGCAAAACCCTGATTTGAAGGCTATATAAAGGAGACATCTAGCATTGGGCAAAACTAATCCCCACACGTCTGTGTGCTACTAGTGTGCTCGCTAGATTAGATCTCCATTAACCTTTGAATTTTCTTTTATAAAATCAGGTTAACGACTTAAAGACGTCATTGGGATTGTGAAGCCAGACCGATAATAATTTATTGTAGTTGTGTGATATGATCTTGCATTTTCTATCGTACGAGTACAATCGATTGATTGGCTTAAGATTGTGAGAGTTCTCCGATAGGAAAGATAAAGAAGTCACAAACATCTTTGTCTCACTGTTTGTGATTCCTCGACAAACCGCCTGTGTAGTCAGGAAGAATTGTAGAGAGGTAATTGGTTAATCTAGGATGTTCTTCGGGAATATAAGACCGGATTATTAATTGGTTCATGTTCACCTTGATTTTATATCTTAAGACGGAACAAAACCTAGGGTTTATCTGTGGGAGAAATAGTTATCCTTCGATAGACTTTGTGTGAGACAGATATGTTTGTCATCAAGTCTATGATTTTGGGTTACAGCAACTCTTGGTTGTGGGTGAGATCAGCTAAGGGAATCAAGTGCGTAGTATCCTGCTGGGATCAGAGGAGTAGGAGTACAACTGTACCTTGGATCGGTGGGAGACTGATTGGGGTTCAACTATAGTCCAGTCTGAAGTTAGCTTGTAGTAGGCTAGTGTCTGTAGCGGATTAATACAGTGTGTATTCAATCTGGACTAGGTCCCGGGGGTTTTCTGTATTTGCGGTTTCCTCGTTAACAAAATTTCTGGTGTTTGTGTTATTTCTTTTCCTCATTATATTTTATATAATTGAAATAATACAGGTTGTGCGTTCGTGATCATCAACTTCTCTAATCCAACCTTTGGTTGTTGATTGTAGTTGATTGATCCTTGGACATTGGTCTTTGGTACCGTCCAAGTTATCTCTCTTTGATAAAGACTCGCATATTTCTATTTGCTTGAGTAAAGATCAAATCGAAAGATTGAGATAATAACTCCTTGAGATACTTTTTATCTTGATTGAGTCTGACTGTCTAGTTGATTCTCTAGCAAAGTATTTCGGAGTTAGTCCATACATATTACTAAGCGAAATATTGGGTGGTGTTGTTAGAGCCCCGCTTTTTCAATTGGTATCAGAGCAGGAAAACACGTTAAAGACCTTATAAGTCTGTGTTTGTAGCGATCTGATTATGGACGAGTCTATCTCTAATAATGTACCAGTTCAGAAATTACCTGATGATTCTAAAAGCTTGGATTCACCTGAGAGAATTGTCACATCTAAGTCAATATCCAAACATTCTCTTGATGTAAAAAACTTTTGATTGGGAAACTCTCCTAGAAGAACAGTTGGATGAACTTTCTGATGAAGGTGATTCAGATATTGATAGAGATGTTGATGAGGAAGTCTCAGAGTATGCTAAGTTTTTGGATTCGTGGAATATGAAGAAGATTACAACTTCTCATGTCACACCTCTTCTGACTCCCCTCTGTCGAGAAAACAAGAAATTGAGAAGATGTTACGCAGGTGTTTATTTTTCGAATCGTTCTACCGAATCGATCCTCAAGGATTCTAACGAAAACCTACGTATGAAGTCACTTGAATGTGATAATCTTTATCAAAAGTACTTTTTGTTGGAAGAGAAACTTGCAGAATCTGAAGCAAGGTTTAACTCCCAACAAACAAGTTTTGACGACAGAGAAAGCGTTTATCTAACTCGAGAAAAACGCCTTGAGGCTGATTTAGCTGTTGCTCTTGATAAAATCAAGATGTTGGAAGATGACTTGAAAAGTTCAATACTAGTTCAAGGAAATTAACCATTATGCTAGGAGCAAGTAAAAATCATTGTGATACACGAGGATTGGGATATAAGGGAATAGATGCTCCAAGTACTAGCAAAAAGGTAAAATTTGTCAAGGCTAGTGATTCTTCTCAATAAAAGGTTTCCACTGATGGCAAAAGTGAAATACCTTCTCCGGTAATTAAGTTTCAAAAGAGCAAAGTTTATAAACCTCCAAAGTTAGCACACACGGATCGAGGTAAGAACATTCCTTATGTTTGCCACTATTGCGGAAATAAAGGTCACCTGGAAAGGAGATGTCGTTTCCGTATAAGGAATGAGAAACTTCATGATGTTCTTGTTTGGGCATCACAAGAAGTTGTGAAACCAAGATCATACGTTAAGACTGATCCTCTTAACATTACAAGTTGTAATTGTCCAACCTTTAGGCAAAGGAATCAGTGCTATGATAGACCTAGATTTGCATATAAACGTCGTACGAATCCTTTTCACAATCGTAATGGTTATCAAAAGGATAACTTCGTAAAGACGAAGACAAGATCTGATACTCCCAATTGGAGAAATAATAACTTGCAAAAGAATAGTCAATCCAATTCTCTTCCGAGAATTCTAGAAGAGAGTGATGTGAAGAAGGTTTCGACTGTTCCTAAACGCATTCAGAAGTGGTTACCGAAGAAAGACAATGATGTTTTGAGTGTGAAAAGGAATGATCTTCCAGAAAACTCCATGACTATGGAAAAGGCAGTAACCATGATGTTGGAACTTAACAAGTTTTTTGGAAAAATGGAATTGGATGTGAAAGGTTCTAAAAGTGATCTCTTTCATGATAATCCAAAGGTCACTTGTGCTGATCAAGACTTTGTTCACCCCGACGCAAATTGATTGTGTTGAAAGTGAATCCTCACCAAGGAATGCCCTGCTTTGTATACGGTGAGGGAAGCACAAAAATTGGGGCACAGAGATTATGTTCGATAAGGCGGTAAAATTCAATTGGATTCATCTAAAAAGGTATGTCTATAAACTTGAGCAAGATTTGTACTTTTATTTGCTTAGAGAACTTATAGTGATTCACGTACCTTTCTTATCGTTCTTTTCTACCTAACTTGATCTGTGTTTAAGGTTCTTAAATGTTTAGGTTTTAAAATAATAGCTCGGGATGTTTGAACTACATGGTACACATACCAGGTATGCATAACATGATTTAAAACCAAAATTCAGGGGTTTAAGTTCGCGGACTTGAAAAATTCGTTTGCAAACCCGTATGCATATTTGCCTGTAGACGTCGATATTCGGTCAACTTGTTTTGGCCTTAACTTCTTCCTCCAAACTCGGAATGAACTCATTCTTTTTGTATTCTCTTCCTCTTTGAATTCTCTTCGAAATGGAGATGATAAACCTTGAATTTGGATGAGTTAAGATTGGTATTTGTCCCGTATCTTGTTTTTGAGTGTTTTGCTCCGTTTTGTTGCACTTGTTCCACTTCTCTTGGACTTGGGCACTTGGATTCATGGAGTAGTACTCTTATAAGCTCATTTGTAGCTTTAACAAGAATGTTTTTGGTAAATCACAAAGAAGGAAGTTCAAGAATGGGCAGTAGTACGCATTACTATGGGATTCCTGAATGTTCACAATCATGGTGCATGGTCGTTAATGACTTTGTATGTTCTTCTTTGAAAATAATTTTATACGCCTTTGGTATCTATTCTTGGTGTAAATCCGGGCGAAAAAGATTGGTTCTACCCTCTAAGGACAAATCATCTTATATGTGCATTACGATCGATTTGTTATATTGAAATTGATTATGGGATATTGGTGTTTACGTCCGTGAACTTGTGTTGTCCCATACGTTGTCAAAATTAAAGTCGTTCATAAATTGGTATTCGTATTGATGAAAGGACGAATGGATTTTTCACAAATACAAAAGTTATACCTACGCAGTCATGTATTTGACAGAAAATAGGGTAAAATCTTTTGTGTGACAAGGATAAAGTCTATCATGTCGTTATGAAAATAGTGATGGAAAAATAAAATAGATCCTTGTATGTATTCCACGGTATTGATCTTCATTTCTCCATTCATTTTGTATTACTGTGAGGCTCTGTAATGTGTCTTATGTCGAGCACGATACAACTAAGTTGATTATTTTTTGATTAACTTTGTTGGTTGTTCCATAAGATGTTATATATTGAGAATTATGAACTAAATTAATCATCTTGGTTGGTTATTTAGTTATTTGCTTCGAAAGTCTTATTTTGTCGAGCAAATCTTTTGATAATTAAATTGATTACTTTTGTGATTAGTTTGGTTGTTTGCATTCCAATTAGATTAATTATAATTTCTCTTGTAATTAGTCTAGTTGAGTTTTCATATATTCCACAAATTCTTGTGTTGAGTATATGAACAGCTATACAAATAATGTTCTATTGGTTAATGTAGTCGCCGTAAGGTTTTTCCTTATGTTGAGTATGTGAACGATTAAGTTAGTCATCTCCGTATGATTACCTTAGTCGTTGCTCCGTAAGTTTACTTATGTTGAGCACTTTCAATTAAATTGATCACTTTAATTTGTGGTTTGATTTAGTTGAGTATTCCAATTGAATCTGGACTAAGTCCCGGGGTTTTTCTGCATTTGCGGTTTCCTTGTTAACAAAATTTCTGGTGTCTGTGTTATTTCTTTTCCGCATTATATTTTATATAATTAAAATAATACAGGTTGTGCGTTCGTGATCATCAACTTCTCTAATCCAACCTTTGGTTGTTTATTGTATTTGATTGATCCTTGGACATTGGTCTTTGGTACCGTCCAAGTTATCTCTCTTTGATAAAGACTCGCAGATTTCTATTTGCTTGAGTAAAGATCAAATCGAGAGATTGAGATAATAACTCCTTGAGATACTTTTTATCTAGATTGAGTCTGACTGTCTAGTTGATTCTCTAGCAAAGTATTTCGGAGTTAGTCCATACAGATTGCTAAGCGAAATATTGGGTGGGGTTGTTAGACCCCCGTTTTTTCAACTGTCTTGTATTCCGAATACAATAGTTCTATATTTCTCTAAATCAATTTGAAACATTCCTGAATAAAATTAATAACACATATCACTGTTCCATGCTATTTTCGAATGATAAACTTGAATCGATATTTTGTATCCGAACAATAAATTTTTCTCTACCGAAATTGATCAAGTATGAACAAATATTCATTAATCTTAGTCATTATATTCCGAGAAATTCGTAAACTATGTAGGATCAGAATCTCGCAGCAATAATGCCTCATCGAAATTAACAACAACACAACAGCGTCGCAGAACAATTTCAGAAATGATATAATAAATGACGTCAGCTAGAATCATGAGAAAGATGTGAGAGTCCTGCGAAAATTAGAGATTTTGCGAGATTAATATTTGTGAGGTTGCGAGAATGTTGCAAACCCCTGTCATCCACTATGTATTTTCCTATAAATAGTCATTCAGTTGTAAAGGAAGAGAGAGATGTTTTTTTGAGTGAGAAGCAAGTAAAGAGGAGAGAGAAAATCTATTGCAGTGGTTATTCTTGATTCCTTTATATTTCCTTGTAAGATTGTTCAAAGATTCATCAATAAAATTATGATTGTTGATCTAAAATGAGTTGAATGTTAATGAAATCTTATGAGGGGTGTAGTGTAGGATTTCCTGCAACTACATAATGGCGCTAGAAACAAGGAACGATTAAAGATTGAAGATTATTCTAGAAAAAATTGAAGATTATTATTGAGATTTGTGAAGATTTAGAGTGATTGATTAAGAATTTTACATAATCTCTTGCAAATTCATTAATATTGAAGAGATGGCTAGAATAAGAAAAAATACATCAGAACAACCAACTACTGTTAGAAGAAGTAAGAGATTTGCTAGAAGGGAAAGAAGTGAAATGGGAGAATCAACTAGAATGAGAAATAATGGAGAAAATCGAATTCAACCACCAGTTCAACAAACACTAATACAAAGAAGGAACACAGATTATGATAGGGTGAGTATACACACTTGGCAATCAAATTCAGCAGAAGAAGTAGAAGAAGAGCAACAAATCAGGAATCATAGACAGGTTGAGAGAAATCAAGAAGCGGATGAAGGAATAATTCATGGAGATGAGGAAATTGGAACGTTATAAACATTGAGACGAAGAATACACGAAGAAAGAAGAGCTGAGGCAGAAGAACGTGCGGATATAACAAGGCAAAATCACGAATTGAGGATGGAAAATATGAGACTACAGAATAGAAAAGCAAGAAGTATTACAAAATCATATTCCATATCGACTAGAAGAGAAATGAGGCGAAACTCACCCACAATTAATGCTGGAAACAATATTCAAGAAGAAATATCAAATCCTAATGAAGAATATCGCGAAAATTGAGAAAGAACTGATGATCGTTACGTCCCACAAAATGAAACTTTTGATGATAGGCAAAATGGTAGAAATCATGAGAATGGACAACGTCAGGGGAAAAATGATCAAGATGGCGAAGGAAATCAAGAGGAAGGAAGGAGAATTTTACATGAAAGAGAAACTCAAAGAAATCAACAAACAATTGAAGAAGAAATTGAAATACATTATGCTGAACAAACACGTTTAACTTGCGAACGTGAAAGATTAAGAGAAGAAATAGGAGAACAAGAGCTTCAGGAAACAATTCGCCAGAATAATCACGACAACCGAGAAAGAAGACGAGCACTAAATCGAAATAACGGTAATATCAATGAAGTGTATAATAGAATACAGAGGATAGCTGAAAGACAGCGAATGTAATTAATAAGAAGTGAACAAAATCATGAAGGGGAAAATGAGAGACATCATTATATGCGAATTCAAGATAGAGACGAAGAAGAGACTCGCATAAGAAGACGAGATGAGGATAATGAAGAAGAAATGCAAAATTCCGCGAGAGAAGAAAGACATGAACGCAGAAGAATGGAGGCGAAATTAAAAATACCAATGGATCAAAATTAAGGTGTAAATAAACAAATCTTGAAAGAGTTAGAAGAAATGAGAAGAATTCTAAATAATAGAGGAGAAGTAGGAAGAAGACAATTGGATGAAGCTATAGAAGAAGCTGCGAAAACTCCATTTACAAGAGAAGTACAACTAGGAGGAATACCTCCGAAATGCAATTTTCCCGCATTAACCAGCATTTTTGATGGAACAACTTGTGCAATTCAACACATTAAAGCTTATGTGAGGTGTATGCTGCAATGGGAAAATCATGATGCCGTATTATGCAAGTATTTCGCATCCAGCTTAACAGGGGAAGCATTAAAATGGTTCGAAGGTCTACCAAAGAATACAATAACATCCTTCAATCATTTGTAGACTACATTCCTGGGGGCATATATAAGTAATAATTCTTCGCGACCTGGTATTGAAGACGTGTTTGGATTAAAACAACGGATTGGCGAAAGTTTGAAGCACCTAACTAAAAGATGGAGGACTATGTGTAGCGAAATGGCTGGCCGTGTAGATGAGAGATATCTTATGTTATCATTCATCAATGCTATGTTTTCAACCAACCTATTGTATATCCAGATTTTCAGAGTCAAAAATACGTTCACAATGACTGAATTGCGAGAACTTCAAGAAGAATATATTTCTCTAGAGGAAAGGCAAAGTGAAATGGAATCATACCCAGTTGCGAATTCCAATTCACAAACAACGAATGCAAGCTTATTACCCAAGCTAATAAAAACAGTGGCGAATACTTCACAAGTACAACAAGAAAAGGTGACAAGTAATAATCAACAGAAGTTGGTGGCTATGGGAAGCCGAGATCAAGAGGAGTATGAAGGAGAAAGAAATTTCTACAATCGTGGTGGAAATAACAAAATTCAAAGACTCGATCAGCCACAAGAAACTTATGGAGGTCAAAGACAAAATTATAATAGAGGAAAGGAGGTCACAAGGTAGTATGGGAAGAAATAAAGATGCAACCTCTAAAATAAAGTGTGGAGAAAATATGGGAAGCTACAATTTTGATGGAGAATATACCAACACCATGGAACATGGGAACGGAACCACCTCCAAACCACAGAAGTCATGAGTTTTGTTCTTATCATCGTTTTCATGGACATACTACAAATGATTGCATAAATGTAAAAATAATTATTCTGAGAATGATAAATCAAGGAAAACTAAACCACTTTTTGGTAGGGCACCCACAATATCAACCATTGCCACCACCACCAGAACATCACAAAGCAAACACGATGAAAAAGAAGGAAACATTCTTCATAGAAGTTGGTACAAAAGCAAAGAATCTATTATGTCACTCTATCGTACATTCATACAAGACAATTGAAGATTTTCATGACAATGTTTTGAGTAGAGTGTTCGCAAGAGATAACGATGGAAGTCAAATCATGAATATTGCGAAAATCTCGCCACTAGAGGAATGGTAAAAATAGGTTATTTCTTTTATCGCAGAAGAGATTCCCGAAGGTGAAGAGGTACATGATAATCCATTGGTAGTAAAGTTAGAAATTAACCCAAACCCGAAAGAAGATGAGGATGATGAAACTGGAGATTCATGGGCAATTAATAGGATTCTAATCGATACTGGAAGCTCTGTGAACATCTTATTTTATCATACTTATAAAACTATGGGAGGAAGAGATAATGATCTTATACCATCAACATATAAGATATATGGTTTTAATGATACTGCCAACAAGCCTAAAGGGGAGATTATTATGCGAATTCCTTTGAAGGGAATATCTTCTGAAATCCTATTCTGTGTCGTTGATGTAGAATCACCCTACAATGCATTAATTGGTTCACCTTGGCTACATGGGATTCTAGGCGTAGCTTAAACTTTCCACCAGTGCATCAAATTCCCTCATCCCGGCGGTGTAGGAATCATAAAGGGAGATTGGGTTGAAGGAAAGAGATGTTACGAAACTGAGATAAAATCTTGCGAAGGGAGAGAAAACAAGAAGGAAAATTGGCGACATAAAATCAAAGAGACACAAAGAAGTGAGAGGTTGATGGTGGATGCAATCGAAAGAAAAGAAGAACAAATTTTGCGAAACTAATGCTAGCTCAGAATGAAAAATGGCGAAAAAACAGTGACACAAAATAACAAAGAAGCAGAGAATAACAAAGGTAATGTATGAATGATTGATTTGTTGCGACACTCTCGCAATAAATAAAATTCTCAAAAGTACATTTTATTGAATGACAAAATTGAGATTGTGAAATGCAAATACAATATGATGATGTGCAAGAATTTCGCAGAGATAATGAATTCTACAAAAAACAATCAGAGAACAATGATAAAAGAGAAAGGGAGAACCTTTATGGCGTACACCCTAGTTCGCGAATACAATTTCACAAGAGGAAAATGTAAGACCTAAAGTACGTCATATAAGGGGGTACCTGTTACGTGGCTCAGGGAAAGGCTACACCGCCACCGGAACCTGAGTCATGGAGATTTGGGGTTAATAAATCCCATCCGGAAGAGGCACCTTGGATTCTCAGCATAAGCATATGACTTAGGTTGGGCGACTAAGGTAATAAGGACTCTCCCAAGGAGTGCAGAATCTGATCAAGGCGCTGACGTACACGGTTGAGTCCAGGGTGCCAGGGGCATTTGAAGCGTACCTTGCCATTCTTGACAAGTCTTGGCTTATACTGCACTCTGCCCGAAGAAAACCCCACTTAGGGTGCAGTCTCGTAACCATAAGCCCTATAGGTAAAAGGGATTAGAGACTGCGAAAAAAACTGGTTGTTGTTAAGAATGGATGGGAGGAGCTAACCTTGTATGGTAGAAGTACGCCTCCTTGAAGGGGCAAACAGGGGGAAGATAAGGGCGGCACCCTCCATTAGGGAGCTGATAAGTGTCTTAAGACGCAAATATCATGAGGCTTTTTACTCGCAAGGGTATTAAGGCTTGTCATATTTGTGCAACAATCCTGAAGAGGCAATAATACAAAAGAAAAAGATAAGACGAGATCAATGGGTTTTCGCATGAAAGTACGAAGACGTCCCGCGATTTCGTCGCAAGACGGCAATGTCATGGGGCTTTAGTTTCGCAAGAATATTTAGGCCTGTTATATTATCGCAACATTCCTGAAGAGGCCATAATACAAAAGAAAAAGTTAAGGCAAGATCAATGGGTTTTTGCATGAAAGTGCAAGAACGTCCTGCGATTTTGTCGCAATGACAAGAGGTGGCATAATAAGACCTTTAATTAGGAAGGCAAAATAAGACCACAGAGGAATGAGATTTTGAAAAGAATTGAAATTCACTTCGCATAAGATTGCGAAATTACAAATAAACAACTGCGAAGTTGAGGCACAAAACAGGAAAGATTTACAAAGTATCTCATTTGGATACAAATAACAGAGGCAAGTATGGGAATGAATGAAATTAGAAAATGTTATTTGTCTCCACATGATAGATTTACGCAAAAATTAAAAAATTAATGATTATATTGATTAACCATATTGCAAGGAAGAATTGTTTTAATGAATGCAGGTCAAAATGAAAGAAACTCATATATTAAAGAATATGGAAAACCAAAAGAATTTGGAAATATACAGAAAAGAGGAATAAATGTACAAGTATTACAGAAGATTGAAGAAAGAAACAAAAACTACTTCTTAGTTGATCCTTCATCATCTTCATCAGACTTATCCCCTTCTTCGTCTGCATCAGCACCTTCATCACCATCAGAACCTTCATCACTATCAGATTCTTCATCATCAGCTTCGCTATCAGAAATAATCAGACTGGGAATGTTCTGCGGGATCTCCTCTAAGAGACAAGGATAATCAGAATGAGGAATACTATGGTCATCACAAATCATTTGAATAGTTTGATTGCGAAAATGCATAGCATCATTCTTAAAATTCGCAACAGTGATCTTGATTTGATTCTTTAATCTAGAATACTTGTCGTTGCGAGAAGAAAGATTCTTTGCGAGTTCCACTTTTTCAGCTTCAAGTTCCTCAATCCTTTTGCGATATCTACTTTCAGAATCTGCGAGCAAAAGGCAATCAATTAATAACTTGATGAAAATTCATAAGAAACAAAATATTAGTATTGGAGAAAAGTTAATAACCTTCTCTGTCAGAAATCATATCTCTAATCAAGGCTATATGCTCAACTTGGAGACTAACGTTTACACCTAAATCTTTTCTGGCATTATCTAAGATTTTCGCAGCCCAAGCGAATTCATCCTCATTACTTATAAGAAGACGAGAACGAATTTTGGTTTCTCTATCAAATAGCTCGGTATTCTTGCGCTTAGCTTCATCTCGTTCAAGTTGAACTTCAAGAAGAGCCTCTTGGAATTTCGCCAAAGCCTTAGCACCTTGATCAGAGTTGTGATCCTTATCATCTATGAGACTGCTAATTTTGGTTCTCAGCTCATTAATTTTCTCTTTAGAATTAAGAAAGAGACGCTTAAATCGGTTGGCTAAGCCTAAACTAGATCTATGGTCAATTTCTAAGAGGCGAAATTTGGATCTTAGTTCATTCAAGGAAAGAGATGAAATTTTATCATTTGAGAAACTATTTAAAGATTTATTAAGACGCTCAAGAATGGTATCATTATCCAAGGCATTAGGAAATGAACAAAGAATGGTAACTTCATCAGAAAGACCATAAATGTCTGCAAAAAGGATCAATTAAATAAGATAAAACAACAAGATGAATAAATGAAAGGAAAGGAGAAAAGAAACATACCATAGAGCTGATTATTAGCTTGCTGAAGATTAGAGATTTTGTTTTTATATGAAGAAGAATCAATTTCTAGTTGTCTATTTTTCTCGCGAAGACATTTGACTTCAGTTTCCAATTCCTCATTCTTTGTGCGAGATTGAAGATTCTTCTTTCTAAGATTTTCACATCTCCTCTCTAAATCTGAGGCAACAACGAAAGAAGCTTTTCTAGCCTGCAAAAAAAAATATAAAAAGTATTAAAATAGAAAGAGACTTTAAATTACGATAATGCAAAAATAAAAGGATAAAGCATACCAGACTATTGAGAGAATGCAAGAAATCGGGAGTCACTGATCTAGAAACTCCGCGAAGAGAACTATCACCATCCAGCAAAGGAACATCACAAATTTTAGCGAGAGCTTTACATGTGTTAGCCAATTGACTATCTCTCATTCCTTGCAAAGAATCAGAAAAGAGGCCAGAGAGCTTAGCCATAGAAGATTCAGATGGAAAATCTTCATTTGCAGCACGGTCATCATTATCCTCATCATCCTCATCATTCTCGGAGTTTTCATGAGAAGGAATATTTGAAGGAGAGGAAGAACGGACTTTTGTTTTCTTTGAAGGAGGAGCAGTTTGTTTTTCCCTGCGAAGAGCACCTTTTCCTTTATCACCAATCTTCGCAACATTGGCAGACTCTTCTATTTCAGCAATAATCTTCACACAACAGATAGAAATAAGAAATAGAGGCAACAATATATTGTTTAAAATCATAATAGAATATTTCTTACCTCATATGTGTATGAGTGAAGAGCTAACAGGGTACTAGCTTTCCCAGTCCTGTTATAACTATCTTTCAGTTTTTGGATCTGCAGAATATCGCAAGAGTTAGCGAACAAAAGAATAAAGACAAATAAAGAAATATAAAGTGAGCTAAATTGGAATAAACATACCTCTTTCTTATTCTCGGGCCAAGAGAAAACCCAAGGTTGATAAGCAGCGAGATTCGCAGGAAGAACATTTGACCCAGCAATGTAAGGTCCTTTTAGCATTAAAGGAAAAACACACCATTTATCATCTTTGGATTGGCGAGGAGTTGTGTTCTTACCAGAATGCCAATCAATGTCTTGCATGAGAATTTTAGCTTCATCAATATTATCTTTCCTTTTTAAGCGAATACCCCAGCGAGTATTCTCTTTCTTCATGGAGATCAGTTCATAGTTCTCAAAGAAACTTGCTACTGTGTATTTCTCAGCAATTATCTCCAGGTATGCGAATTTAGGATCCCTAAGTTCTTTGGAGTACAGAGATCCTTTACCAGCACCACGGTTAGCAAACTCTAGCATTAGACGGGTGCAGTCCCCACTCAGTTGGAAAATAGCTCGCGAAAATCCCGAGTGAGCGAGAATTTCATAGAATAGAGGAATATCTGGGTCATAAAGAGGAATGGGGAGACCTGCGAGAATCTGACCTAGCGAAATTATGATTGATTGATCATCACAATACTGATCAGAGAAAAGTTTGACAGAAAGAATTGACTTGGCACTTTCACCAGGAATGGTAGAAAGTGTGAAACCTTTCTCAGCAAGATCTTTTTGGATGTCTTTTAAATTCTTCTCATGTCTATGACCACTTGGAGGCATATTTAAATATAGAGTATGGGAAGGAATAAAAGTTATGAAGATTGAAGAGGGAAAAATTACAGTAGCAGAACTTGTAGAAGAACAACAGAGTTGCAGAGATGAGAGAATAAAAAGAGAAGAGATAGTAAAAAGAAAGTGGAAAGAAGAGTATATAAAGGAGATTTTTTACTCGAAGAAATAAACACTATTAAGACAAAAAGACGTGAGCGGTTGAAAAGCAGCGGTTACAAAAGACGTGTCAAGAAACAGATGGAAGAAAAAATACGTGTGATAAATGCAGAATATGAAGAGATGAACATATGCAACATTTCTCACATCATTCTATACTTTGCAGAGAAGATATGAGAAGAGGCAAGATGTAGGATCAGAATCTCGCAGCAATAATGCCTCAGCGAAATTAACAACAACACAACAACGTCGCAGAACAATTTCAGAAATGATATAATAAATGACGTCAGCTAGAATCATGAGAAAGATGTGAGAGTCCTGCGAAAATTAGAGAGTTTGCGAGATTAATATTTGTGAGGTTGCGAGAATGTCGCAAACCATATCCGAAAATAAAGGATATATTAGCTGTCATCCACTATGTATTTTCCTATAAATAGTCATTCAGTTGTAAAGGAAGAGAGAGATATTTTTCTGAGTGAGAAGCAAGTAAGGAGGACAGAGAAAGTCTAGAGCAGTGGTTATTCTTGATTCCTTTATATTTCCTTGTAAGATTGTTCAAAGATTCATCAATAAAATTAAGATTGTTGATCTAAAATGAGTTGAATGTTAATGAAATCTTATGAGGGGTGTAGTGTAGGATTTCCTGAAACTACAAACTAAAAAATTAGTTCTCGACTCGTAATTCTTGTCTATGCAAACTAGTCTAATTAAATATGCGATAATCGTCTCAAGGATATAAATTAAAGGTGAATATTTTTTGAGAAATAGGTGGTTCAGTCTTCACTTACATTTTGTTGATGAATTTCTTCAAAAGCTTCGGTTGATCTTCTCTTTCAAACGGTAGAACGCAAATGATAACTTGTTTGTTTCTCAACTACCTTTATCCTAGACCGAGACTTAACTGATTGTAGACTAGAAATCAAGATATAGTTTTGAAAACTAAATTTGACAATAAGCTTGATATAGCAACACTTGTGAGTTCGACCAAGCAATACTCTAACACTTAATTATGCTTACAAAAAGTTGAATTTGGTTGAATTTCATGACCGAGAAATGCTGCTTCAAAAAAACTTAGAACATGCTTACGTCATGCTGATTTATCAGAGAATCTGGATACAACGGGAAAAAAAATTGTGTGGCCTCCTTGATTATACCTGTATATAAATCAACACATATGCATCCCAATTTCTCTTAAAAAAAGAATCATTAGCAATGATAACATACAAAACGTAACCTTATTGCAAGATTAGGGGTGGAAGCGGCGAACGAACGAAGATATCATGAAAGTAGCTTGAGAGAATCAATCACTTGTTTTAGAATTAAATACCAAATTATATTATAAAAGCTCATGGACATGTGAGATCATTAGTTGGGAAAATAATAAGCCAGCAGATAAATTACCTAGGCATGCTAGGATATACTAGAACATCGCTGCCACGGTTGGGAGGGCCGACTAAAGACAAACGATACAAGATTGAAAAAGTGAAAATATCACTTTTTTTGAACGGAGGTAGTACATTGTTTTATTAATTACAACGTAAAATTAGTTGATGTATAAACCAAAATATGGATGCGTAGTGTGTTTTGCATCCTTTGTAGTCGTTTAATTAATGGATATGTTTTTGAGGGGTGATATTCCGAAAGCCTCTTCCTAGCCACAACACACCCAATTCCCCAAAAAAGAGAAGATTAAAAAGAAAAGACCCCCTTCCATTGTACTACATTCTTTCTTTTACAGGCATATCTCAAATTCCTCCTTTTCAGTGACATCGTGCCACATGTTACTGAAACCCTATTATTTACTACTCTGACATTCCTCTTAATATAACCATAACCTTCATACTAATTCCTTCTTTATCCTTTCCCATTTCATGGGGTATCCCAATTGGGAATTGGCTTTAGTCCCTAAGTCCCCATTTTACCTAATGGGCTTACCCTTTCTCTAGGGGCTCCCTAGTCCCTCTAAGAGATAAATATTTTCATGTATCGACATTCAACACTACGCATTCAATTTTCGAGAATTATGCCTAAAAGGATAAATGCCTCTGAATTTTTCGTAAAAACTCTACATTTGATGTTGTTGTTTGTACTCATTGTGTAGATCTCTTTAAAATCTTTCATACGAGATAAATTTGTAAAATTTCAAAACACGAATTTTCAGATATGTTATATTCTAATTTGCTTACAAATTACACCCCTGAAAAAATAGGATACATAAATATAGTTATAGTAACTGAACTAAAAGGGACAATTTTATCCAGTAAAAAAGTGATGGGAACTTCAATCTTCTTATCACATTTGTATTAGGTTTCATTTTACAAAAGAATGGCCATAAAAAAATTCTCTCCCTTCGGACCTTCCGGTCGGCCATCCCAGTAAGCTTTGAGAGGTGTGAATCAGTGTTTTTGCAATATTGGAGGATATAAACAATATTATCTCTACTGCTTAAGCAATCAACTTGTCTTTGTATAAAAAAGAAAAAAGTAAACCTTATTTGCACTTCATAATTAATTACCTTAATGTAGTGGAAAAGTGATATCTTCGATGTATATACTATAGCTACTATGCTAATCAAGTTGCCAAAATGATCTTATGTTAGTTAACAATTGCCGATGTGCTCCTAATAGTAGTCATGCACTTTAACCAAATAAAACTCATGCAGTAGTACTTGCCTGGGTGCTCGTGTATAGTAATGAAGTGTAGACGTGCTACATTACATTTATGAGACAAATTAATCTCATGCAGTACTTCTGCACTCGAGCTAGTAGATGCATGCTCAGATATATTTACATTCAACTAATTACTTGTCCCCGTATTTAGTGAACTGTTTCGTTCAGCAATTCAGTGACTATATATATGGCTGAGAAGATACGCGTATACAGATCCAATTGACATGGTCTATGACATCTAAAATAAATGTCACAGGTACATTTAAAAGAACCGAACACAAAATGAGATAGACATCATTGGTATTTAGTAGACCTTAACAGTTGCCAAGTCTCCGAGATTAGTACATAAAATGCAAAGTTCCATTTAACAATTGCTAGATCCTTTTTTTTATTATTTTTTTAGCTCTTAGGACTGATTGTAAAACTAAGCACACCCAAAAGCTTACGTACATGTTATCCTATTAAACTAAACACAAAATTGGTTAAAAATATCAAAATCAACAATTCCTGGATGAAAAAGACATGTAAGACTTGATACTGTTTAAATAGACGAGAATGTGAAAATAGTCAGGATGTAAACAGTTTCATCCTACCCATTTTCAAATATTTTTTTCTTATTTTTAATTTATACCAGGATGCATCCAGTTTCATCCTCACTCTTTTTTAAGTTTAATCCAAGATGAATCCAGTTTCATTTTTGCTATTTTATTGGTGTTCATTTTACTCATACTAATTTTTACTCGTCCATTAGAACCATGTTTTAAAATATTTGGACAAATACGCGTTTTTCTCATATTAATCGATCAAAAAAAAAAAAATCCAGATGAGCTTCGGATTCTAAAATGCCAATCTGTACAAAAAAAGAAGATGGAAAAAGGGGGGGAAACACAGTAGAATCGAGCGCTGTAGATTTTAATCGTCTGGTGATTATGCATGCGCGAGCCATACGCACAGGCACGGACTTATGTCTAAATAACGCCCATGATCGAAAGAACGGTCTCGGCCTATATTGCCATATTGGCCTTTCACTTGTTTTTTCCTTGAGAACTTCTACGCGTTCCCAAGTCCTGTGGCCTTCTTATACAGCTAGCAAATGTTCATGATTATTATATATACTCTGCTAGCTATAATGCTATTTGCGTAAAAGAGTCCAAACATGAAAAGAGTACGGGAAAAAAAGGATGGATGACACATTACTATTCTAAAGAATGGAGTCAGCGGACACATTAATACTCTTCATTATCAATGAAGATCCAAAACAATGGAAAAATTAATTTAAATCAATTCACGTAATCATTGTGCATGCCGGTCTTTGTACATGTACTTGCGTATCAATTTTTTTTGTTGTACACTTGTACAGAATCAACACAATGTGTATGCGTATCAGTTCTTGGGTTTTTTCTTTTTCCATTTTTTTTTCTCTCGTCTGTTAATTTTATGACTTGGTTGAGCTGTAGATTGTTGTGTATTCTTTTGGGGCTCATGCGCGAACCATATACACACAATACTCATGTCTAAATAGCGTATACCAAAGGAATGTCTCGATCGATATATATATTGGCCTTCCAGTTGTATTTTTCTTGAGAATTTGTACACGTTACCTTGAGCTACCAAAGGAGCATCAATCTGAATAAATCGAAACAAAAAGTTATAAAAGATCGACGGAAATTACAAATCAATAATATATATATATATATTCTCGGCTATACACAATGGTATATGCCAGCCACCAAGGAGTGCTTCTGGTGCTAGTAATATTAGCAGCCTTCTGTGGCGCATTTCGTGCAAGGGCCAGGGATTGTGATACGAACTTTAGTTGATAAAAGGATTACCTATCACAGGTGCCATAATATGAATTTTTGCACATTAAATTTCGACTTATCCGATTAGATTATTCAGGGATATTATTCGGGTTAGATCCAAATATTACGGTATTTGGAGTTTTTTAGGGTTTTAATTATTTCCTTTCGATAGCTATACATGAACACAATATACCCTATCCGATATCTAAGAAGAGAAGAAAAACAAGAGTATGATGAACCAAAACAAAGGTGGTGACGATGAAGACGGTGATCATAGTAATGAAGCAAATATTACTTCAACTGCTCATCTATGTGATGACATCATACGCGACATACTTACCAGACTTTCAGTGAAATCACTCATGCGCTTTAAATCGGTATGTAAATATTGGCAATACTTAATCCAATATGATTCTTTTTTTATTGATTTACATTTTACACGTTCTTTAGAACGTAATTCACATGTAACAAATCTCATATTTAATACTAACCGTGATATGAGGAGCGCAAACGAAATTATCTCAGTTAATAATTTGGCGGTATATGAACATCGGTATCAAGATCCAGTTATTCCGACTCGTCATAGGTATAAGAACATTGGCCAACGTTGGTATATGTTAAGGCCTGTAAATGGTTTAATTTGTTTTGTTAGACACCATGATCAAGCAAGTTATATACGCATCGCAAATATAGCAACAGGACAAGAAACTCCATGGATCAAATTAAGATTAAGTGATATTGAACAACATTTATTTTACTGTACTAAGCTCGGTTTCGGTTTTGATCCTGCTACTAAAGAGCACAAGTTTATTTGCATATACAGTAAAAGTAATATCATCCCTTATTATATAAAGGAACCCATTAGGGATCATACTGACTTGGATGATGAAGTTTGTGAAGTCATGACTTTAGAAGGGAATAACAACTATACATGGAGAAGAATCGATGTCTACCCACAATACGATCTGAGATCACCATCCGGTACTTATTTGAATGGTTCGATATATTGGATAAGTGATGGTTATAAATGTACTTCTCATTGGAAAAAGAATAACCCTAATTATAAAGAATCTTTGAACCCCTACCATGAAGGTGCGGATTTAGTGGCCTTTGATGTAGGAAAAGAGGAGTTTAGAACGATAACAATTCCTCAGCATGGGGTGGTTCGATAATCCAAGATAGATATACAGATTTATTAGAAGTGAGCGGACATATAGCTCTGGATGATAGCACTAGTGCCTGTAAGCTATGGGTGTTCATCGACTATCATCACCATGGCGGCAAGCAGGAGAAGGCTGGTAATTTTACTGAAGGTAAATGGATTGGAGAGACTGTTTTCATAGAGTTGAGCTCATTTTATAACATGGATCATCCAACTCCTTGGGCAGATTGTAGAATGGTAGGTTCAATCCATGGGACAGACGAGATAATCCTAACGATTTATCGAAGCGTGGAACCAGTGGATTGCTTTTATATTTGTTATTATAACTGGAAAACCAAGACAGTCCGAAATAAAGTTGAAATTAGTACCAAGGAGTTGAATACGTTCTATCATCTGGGAGACATTTCGAGCTTCACTGAAAGTCTTTTGCCTGTTTAGAAGAAGCTATAACAAGGTTGCCCTTTTAGGGTTGGACATGCACTGGATCATTAGATGATTGACGAACGAGAATCATTCGTGCTACTTTGGGAAGTGACAGATCGTATTTGTTTTCTCATTGTTTTAGAGATATAATTTGTGATATTATTCTTTTTGAAATTTCCTCTTTTCTTTAGATGTCATGTCCGGATTTTCCCTTTCTTTCTGATTTCCTTGCCCTTTTGAGCTTTGCCAAAACAATATTATAAAATAATAAAATCCCATTTGTTAATAAGCTAACTATCTAGGTTTCAGGTGGTCGCTTTGGCATGCTGCCAGTGCCTGATGCACACATGTCTTGCAATTGCAAAGATAAATGGAGCTTAGTCGACGAAAATAGCTCGCCTTCACTTAGTAGGTGCGGGCACTGAATGAACGTCAAAGAAAGATTTCGTGAAGATTCCGGTTCCCACTTTAAGCTTGCGCACATTATTAGCTAGAGGCACTCATAAGATTATTTCTAGGCATATGGATTGTTCTCCCCGGATGTTAATGAAAACCGATATCACATTTCGCAGGCCAAATTGTTTACAGAAGTTGGAACTAGATAGAACACAGTCCTCCAAAGAGAAGATAATTTTTTACTTCATTAATAGTACGTACGTAGGAAACTAGAAAATGCATGAATTAAAAACACACAGATAGATAGTCCGTCTCTCTTTAACCAGATCAAAGAGAGAGAGAGACAAGGACGAGGAAAACATACCTTCACTCCCATTTCTAATTAACTAAAAAGACCACACTTAATACTCCTAATACAGCAGCATAATTAAACCCTTAATACTCCTAACACAGCAGCATGATTAAACCCACACACAGTAGTAGTCATCGGCAGAGATGGAGATAAACCTTGTAGAGTCAAGCAAGAGTCTCGATGAAAAACACGATCCTATGGGCAGAGTTCACTCTTACCCATACCTGAATGCTTCTGTGTTCAGCAAATATAAGATTTCCTTGAATCGCGCTTCGCCAGTTTAGGCGAAACTGATTATTAGCACCCTTCCATAGACTAATATCTCTGTTGGTTGAGTTATATTCAACTCCATTGATACAAACATCCACAGCTAAACCATCCTCATCAGCACCATAAACTACTTGTCCGAGTCCCTCCAAATCATAGTAAAACTGGATTTCTCTCTCAAGAAAGCCCAAATTTGGAGCAACAAGATTCAAGCTGGTGTGGACGTCGTAATGCGATAAAACCTTCTCGAAAAGCGCGAAAGTTTGGTTCAATGGATGATACAGAGCATAAGTAGCATTATTGGCTGGAAGGACATTTGGAGCGGGTTGCATTCCGTGAGGTACGTGATGGTGGATACGGTGGACAGGAAGTGAAGCTGTTCAAAAAAATACAATAAACACACAATTAGTACCGTAACAAACAACTAACTGAAGGAAAATTACAAAATAACATATATTTTATTCGTTCGTATTGAAAAATGAAACATATATGTAATTGTTTTTTGAACTTTGTGTTTTGTGCACTCAAACGAGTTAAAAGAAGAGAATACATGCACGATGTCGTATAATCAGTGAATAAATTAAACAAAAAAAGTGTTTTGAGATTGTGTGTTGAACCTGCTTGGTTTCCTTGGTTCTTCTTAGATTTTGATATGTAGATCAAATCTAAGATGAATATCATTGATGATAGCAGAGAATACAAGAATAAAACAATGATATAACAAAAGATAAACAAGAAAATCTACATACCAAAACTGGAAAGAAAGACAATGTTTAACGTGGTTCGGCACTAACGCCTACGTCCACGGATGAACCCCGTAGGGTGAATTAGATTGTTGCTCAATACTGGAGATGATTGAGTGATTTACAAATACATTATTGATTCCTATTTATAGGAATTAGGATGTTAAGATAAACACTAAACAATTAACCTAGTAACAAACTCTAGCTACAATACTTGAATTACTAGATGACTAAATCTTCCAAACAACTTCTATGCTAACTTGATTCACGTTGTATACGTACCATATTCCAACACCTCCCTCAAGTTGGACACGGAAAGAATTGTAGTGTGCAACTTGAAAAAAAAAATCTTGAAACCCCAACTTTGTAGCTTGACTGCTTGCTGCTGTATTTAATCTTTGACGATGGACTGTTGCACTCTTTTCTCACGGCTGGCTTTCACAAGAAAATGCATATATTTGTTTTTATTTTATTTTTATTTTATTTTTATAGCAGCCTTCTTCAACAGAGCATAGCAGGATGAAAACCAAAGGTTTGAGAAAAAGAAAGAATTTTGGGATTGAGTCAATTCCCGGAGATATTTTTAGAATGAAGGGTTTTGGGAAGAAAATATGTGATAACACAGAATATATTCAGGGTGTTAATTTGTTCAGAAACAATACTCGGGATTGAATATTGCTGAAAGAGGAAAATATATTTTCATGATATGATAAATAAGGATTTTGCCGCGGATAATGGGCAAAGAGAAATATTGATAGCATTAAGTGCGTGACAGCATCTGTGAGATGCCACAAACGATCAGTGCCATTGCAAATACATGACCTACTGTGATGACAACAGAAAGCTAAAAATACTATGAGGACAATTTGATTTGATCAAATGACTGTGCCGGATGAACATGGCACAACGAATAACAAAGGGAAGCATGCAGTTGAAGAAAAAAAGACTTGCCATGCTTTGAAGGAATAAGAAGAGATACAAAAACTTAATTTTTTTTCAATATCTCATTCGATCATGATGAACATTGATGAGATATTGATTAAAATTTCAAAATAGGTGTAAGGAAAGAAATCCACCATATTCGTCTCCAAGCTTTTTGAAGAAATACAGTTAAGTGATTTGAGAAAATGTAGACTTTGCCATCATTACTTACGACAATTGTAGTAATATTGGCGGATTGTCAAGTTGACTTTGTGAGAGATAACGATAGTTATTTTCGGAAAGAAAATAACCATAAACTAGGAAATAATTGATGCTACGAGAAAATATAGCAAACAAATAGCAGGAATTTCCGGAAAGAAAATAATCGACTAGAAAGAATTAGATGAGATCTTGGCTTACAAAAACGCATCTAATGAAAATATTTTGGGAAACATTTGGATTACCGTAATTAACAACAACACCAGACGAAACTAAAAAGGAAGGTGGGCGTTGTCGAAAATTAACATTATCATCTCGGTGATAGGAGTAAAAAAAAATGGTCCATTAGTAAAACTTTAGCCTAAGAAACCATTCTTATGTGACTGCAACTCCCTAGACTGAAATTTCAGAGAGTTCGATTGACAGATTTAATACACTGAATGTGTAAGGTGCTTAACAATTGAGACACCGAAAAGAAAATCATACCATGCTATATGGTAAGATTTTAATTTTGTTTTGCAAAAACTTGAATATGAGAGGGAAGAACCAACGGTATATCTCTCAATTTCAAGAAAACCATCAACCAAAGGCGATGCATAGTTGAATGGATTTGAGCACATAGATGACCATGTGGAATCGGATGAATTTGTTTTGTTACTTGTAGTTCAAACAAATGACGACATACCTTTGCATAACTGAAGCAAAATATATCGGAATTAAAAAGATTTAACAAGATATTCAAAAATGAAAATATCCTGAAAAGATTAATGAGATAATTAATATCGGAAAGATTAATCCCATAATTAATGGGGACATAAGGATATGAATCCAAGAACGGAATATGGAGATTTTCCGTGGATCTTGCCGTGAACAATAGCAAGAAAAGAAAATCGAAAATATCGTGAAACACCTGATGCAATATTTCACGATTTTTGTTCTGTTGATACCGAAACAGAGACATGAACTGATCGATCTAAATAAAATCAGAATAAAGTGATAATAAAGAAAAAAATGGATTGCGGAAGCGATTGGATCGAGAGCATTTATGCTCTGATACCATCTTAGATTTTGATATGTAGATCAAATCTAAGATGAATATCATTGATGATAGCAGAGAATACAAGAATAAATCAATGATATAACAAGAGATAAACAAGAAAATCTACATACCAAAACTATAAAGGAAGACAATGTTTAACGTGGTTCGGCACTAACGCCTACGTCCACGGATGAACCCCGTAGGGTGAATTAGATTGCTGCTCAATACTGGAGATGATTGAGTGATTTACAAATACATTATTGATTCCTATTTATAGGAATTAGGATGTTAAGATAAACACTAAACAGTTAACCTAGTAACAGACTCTAGCTACAATACTTGAATTACTAGATGACTAAACCTTCCAAACAACTTCTCTGCTAACTTGATTCACGTTGTATACGTACCATATTCCAACAGTTCTGTTCTCCTCCTTGTTGTGCCATTGATGAAAAATGTGATAACTAACACTCACTTAAGTATGAAATTAATGCAGAGATAAAAGAAGAGCTATATTTGAAATGTTGTGAGAAACAATAGGTGTATTGATATGTATATATAGGGGAGAAGAGATGTACTTAGATTAGTTCAGAACTTCAGTATTGAATGCTTTAAGTGTATGTACAACTATTCGTCTCTCTCCCAACTGGTTTCATTTATTGCGCCCAGACAACGGGTATAGTGTTTATGTACCGCCTTGTGTACTACTCTGCCCCTACCTATAGGGAAGCGCCACTTTTTTTTGTCAAAATGCTTTCCTAACAGATCTTTACAGAGGATCTTGACTGTGCAGGTCTTTTTACCTACTACTGAAGACTTGGGTCATTATATTGCAGATTATTGTAAAGAAATTGGGACAATTTTCATACTGCATGGTTCCCATTTTAGATAAGATCAAAGGATTTCCATCTTAGTTTAACAGGAAGAAACATGTCTCGGTTCTTATTTCTTCTTGTTGGGTCTTGACAAGTTTACCATTTCGGGCTCCATCTATTGTAATCACTCCAATGGATTACCATTTTCTTTATTTTTGAAGTAGAACATAAGATAGAAAAGTGTGCATAACATGAAGCAGCATCCTAAACCAAGTATCCATTTTGTGTGTTTTTCAACAACAAAGAAGAAAGAAAAAAAAATAACAATGACAAATCTAGCTAATTTGAAACTTATCACTAGAAGATAAAAAGAGACAATTTAAAATAAAATAGAAAATTCCTTAATCAAGTATTTTTGTTAATGACTAATTTTCCTGTGGTTAATAAGTGTTAATTCGGTTGTTTAGTAATAAAAAATCATGCTAGATGTATAATTAATTTGTGTTCATTAATCATCGAGGCCTCCAAGCGAGCCCTCAATCAATCAGAGATTTATTTATTTATATTTTTGTGCTCACAAGAGATTATGATGATTGTGCATCAAAAAGAACCTGTGTTTTAATGGTTTAGTATCTAGAGATTCTGGATTCTAGTCCACTATCTTACTGGCCAAGGGCTCTCAATTCCTTCCCCGAACAATTTCGTAAGTAAGAAAAGAAAAGAGGGTAAATAATTAATATGGTTGTACATAACGTTTACATTGTACAAGCATATTTTCTTGCCTTTACAACGTGTGTACAGCGTACGTACATCCTTCCTTTATAATGTGTACTCGAGTTTATCTCTAATGAGAGTCACTTACATCTTCTCCTTAAAGGTCTTGATAAATAAAGCTCTCACATTAAACGGTGATGAAACCCTCATTTTCTATTGGCCTAGAAAGACTTTTTCTAATGTAGAAGCTATGGTGAGGACACTTGGCATAACTCTATTGGTCGTAATAATTAAAATTTGGTTACAATTTGGATACATCAAATACTTAACTCTCTGTTAGTAACAGTGTTGAAAAAAAAGTAGATAGACAATATTTATGTTAGAATTTACACTTGAATTATTTAGTTATACCGTGTTTACACCTATACTTAACTGTACTATAGTAAGGGTGGATAAAACTCACGTCCAAACCGTTAAATAAATATAATAAAAAAGAAAAAAAAACAACGTGCATTTCTTAAAACAGGAAACTCTTAAAAAAGAATTCATGTTAAAAAAAGAAATCGTTCCCCCTTAAAGGCCTTGACGAATAAAGCTCTCACATTAAACGGTGATGAAACCCTCGCTTTCTATTGGCCTAGAAAGGCCTTTTCTAATGCAGAAGTTATGGTGAGGACACTTGGCATAACTCTATTGGTTGTAATAATTAAAATTTGGTTACAATTTGGATACATCAAATACTTAATTGTCCGTTAGTAACAGTGTTGAAAAAAAAAGGTAGGTAGACAATACTTGTGTTAGAATTTACACTTGAATTATTTAGTTACACTGTGTTTACACCAATACTTAACTGTATTTTAGTAAGGGTGGATAAAACTCACGTCAATTCCTCGGTAACAACTAACAACCTTCGGCAGGAATAAGAGTTGCAAGAAGATTGAGATGGATACGGTCCCCTCGTTTACCCACAATTCCTGGTCCTTGGTAACAACCTTTACGGAAAGCCTCTTTCCTGTCTCGGCCTCTCAATAATATAAAAAGTTAGCAGTCTGGGTGGTGTAGTCGGTTATCACGCTAGTCTCACACACTAGAGGTCCCAGTTCGAACCTGGGCTCAGACATTTTGAATACTTTTTCATTTATCTTTATGCTTCAAAAATCTTGTAATCGGATTGGAAAGCCGTTTAGTTATTGTGTTCCTCCACTTCTTGTTATTGTGATACTCCTTTCCAACAGTCTCCGAAGTAACTCGGTTGAATCCCGAGCTCTGACCATTATAAATTGTTTTTTTCTTCTTTTTTCTTACTTTTGTTTCTGTTGAATCTTCAGAAACACCCAGACTATCTAGACCGATAGACGTTAATTTAACAAGTTTTAATTAGTATAGCGTGTATATCTTAAGGATTCAACTTTCCACATTATTTCCAACTGCAGATGTAATGCGTAGAATTCGATTAATATATCATGGCATTGTTGGATCATTTATTTATTTTTTTTCCAATTGTTAGATCATGATTACTTCATTTATTCAACTTATAAAGGATATGTTTTTAACCATTCATAGCTTGAGAAAGCTCGAAGAACAGCTTAACCAATGGTATCACATCTCCTTTCGCTTCCCAAATTACTGCAATAGAGAATAAAGTTGGTCGAAATATGAGAAGCTAAAGGACTGTTTCAAAAGGAGCAGCAACACTATTTTTCTTCTGAAGGATTTTTGGAAGCCATGGGATATATTACTTTGAGTGCTCCAACCGGGAGTGGTTGGGAATGAGACAAAAGGTATTGTCTTACAGCAATTGTTCGTAATAGTCAGCTCAAAACTATGCTCTTCTGTTAAAAACCAAATATCGATCTTGAAAAGGTATCAGGTTACTGTTGTAATGTCAGCTTTGAAATTTCTATATTACTTTCTTTATTTTTGTATGTTTGTTGTAGATTGTGGTGCCTTTGTAGGTTTAATTTAGATAATATGTGTTCATGGAAATTATTTATCTTCACTTCTGTTGGAATCGATCAGTAGAGAACTATCTAGATAAATCTAGAGCTAGAACCGGTCATCTGGATAAATGTATAGTATACGAGTCGGTTGTAATGCAAAACTTAGATATCTAGTTAGAGATGAAAAGAATTTATCTATTGTCCTAAGGTCGGTTTTTGTATGTGTTAGTTTAAATGGTATATAGAGTATTCTAGGTAATGAAAGGTCGATTCTTGAAGGCTATAAACATATACAAATTTGTAAACTTAAGCAAGGAGTTCAGGTACTGTATTTGAAAGTTTTAGGAGCTCTCTATGAGCAACAATATCTACTATGCTCGCACATCTCCTAATTGTTCTATCTTGGCATGAGAGCTTCAAATATCAAAGTTTTCAACAACTTCACGTTTGATACTTTGTTATTCTAATTAGTTTTCTTGTACTTTTAATGCAGCATTATTCCATCGAGTTTCCGGATGTCGATGATGCAGTTCAATTTCGAGATAAACCAGATTCTCTCAAGGACATTCCACCTGAAAATTATCCGCTTGTCATAATGTTTCAGAAGTTCCTAGTGATGCTTGATGGAAGAGTATGAGAAATTCATATTTTGATAGATTTGGTGATATAAGGGAACTTTCACAATCTTAAATTGCAACCACAAGGTCATTTGCTTTGCATGGGATTTTCAGGTATATGTAGTGGGATATGGTATTCCTTTTGTATTTCGAGTTCAAGGTCTATTAGAATTTATCTTAGTATGATTCATTGTGTTTCATGAGTGTACACTGTATGATTGATCCTGCCATTGCATTTGTTGTTTATGTAGGATGTTTTGCTTTACAAATTTTTTGGAACGTCACCTTTAAAGAGTCAATGGAGAGTTTTTTCTGGGTATATGAAGGAACAAAATCTTCTTGACTCTAATGATGTGAAATTTCAGAATGTAGTTGTAGTAGCAGGAAATCCTACACTACACCCCTCACAAGATTTAATTAACATTCAACTCGTTTTTGGATTAACAATCTTAATTTTATTGATGAATTTTTGAACAATCTTACAAGAAAAGATAAAGGAATCAAGAATAATCACTTCTGTATATTTTCTTCCTCCTATTTACTTGCTTCTCACTCAGAAAATATCTCTCTCCTTTCCTTTACAACTGAACGACTATTTATAGGGAATTACATAGTGGATGACAGCTAATCTGTCCTTTATTTTCGGATATGGCTTGCGACATTCTCGCAACCTTACAAATATTAATCTTGCAAACTCCTTAATTTTCGCAGGACCATCACATTTTTCTCATGATTTAGCTGACGTCGTTTATTATTTCGTTTTTGAAGTTGTTCTGCGACACTGTTGTGTTGTGTTGTTAATAATTTCGCTGAGGCATTATTGCTGCGAGATTCTGATCCTACATCTTTCCTCTTATCATATCTTCTCTGCGAAGTAGAGAACGATGTGAGAAATGCCGCAGCTGTCCATCTCTTCATATTCTGCATTTATCACACGTATCCTTTCTTCCATCTATTTATTGACACGTCTTATGTAACCGCTGTTTCTCAACCGCTCACGTCTTTTCGCATTAATGCTGTTTATTTCTTCGAGTAAAAAAAAAATCTTCTTTATATATTCTTCTTACTCTTCTTTCCATTTTCTTTTTACTTTCTCTTCTCTTTTTACTCTCTCATCTCTGCAACTCTATTGTTCTTCCGTAAGTTCTGCTACTGTAATTCTTCCCTCTTCAATCTTCTTACTTTTCATCCATTCCCATACTTTATATTCAGATATTCCTCCAAGCGGTCAAAAGCATGAGAAAACTTTTAAGGAAATCCAAAAAGATCTCGACGAGAGAGGTTTTACACTTTCTACCATTCCTGGTGAAAGTGCCAAATCAATTCTTTCTATTAAACTTTTTTCTGATCAACACTGTGATGATCAGATAATCATAGTTTCGTTGGGTCAAATTCTCGCAGGTCTCCCCATTCCTCTTTATGACCCTGACATTCCTTTATTTTATGAGATTCTCGCTCATCCAAACTTCTCGCGAGTTATATTTCAATTAAGTGGAGATTGCATCCGTCTAATGTTGGAGTTCGCTAACCGTGGTGCTGGTAAGGATCTCTCTACTCTAAAGAACTTAGGGATCCTAAATTCGCAGACTTGGAGATAATCGCCGAAAAATACACAGTAGCGAGTTTCTTTGAGAATTATGAATTGATCTCCATGAAGAAAGAGAATACTCGCTGGGGGTGTTCGCTTGAAAAGGAAAGATAATATTGATGAAGATAAAATACTCATGCAAGACATTGACTGGCACTCTGGTAAGAACACAATCCCTCGCCAATCCAAAGATGATAAATGGTGTGTTTTTCCCTTAATGCTGAAAGGATCTTATATTGCTGGGTCAAATGTTCTTCCTGAGAATCTCGCTACTTATCAACCTTGGGTATTCTCTTGGCCCGAGAAGAAGAAAGAGGTATGTTTCTTCCAGTTTCACCCACTTTACATTTTTTATTTATCTTTATTCTTTTGTTCGCTGACTCTTGCGAAATTCTACAGATCCAGAAACTGAAAGATAGCTACACAGGACTGGTAAGGATAGTACCTTGTTAGCTCTTCGCTCATACACAGATGAGGTAAGAAATATTCTCTTATGATTTTAAACAATATATTGTTTCCTATATTTCTTATTTCTATCTGTGTGTGAAGGTTATTGCTGAAATAGAAGAGCCTGCCAATGTTGTGAAGACTGGTGATAAAGGCAAATATGCTCTTCGCAGGGAAAAACCAACTGCTCCTCCTTCAAATAAGAGAAAAATATGTTCTTCCTCTCCTTTAAATACTCCTTCTCATGAAAACTCTGAGAGTGATGAGGATGATGAGGATAATGATGACCTTGCTGCAAATGAAGATTCTCCATCTGAATCTTCTATGGCTAAACTCTCTGGCATCTTTTCTGATTCTTGGCAAGGAATGAGAGATAGTCAACTCGCTAATACCTGCAAAGCTCTCGCTATGATTTGCGATGTTCCTTTATTGGATGGTGATAATTCTCTTCGCGGAGTTTCTAGATTGGTGACTCCCAACTTCCTGCATTCTCTTAATAGTCTGGTATGCTTTCGTCTTTTTACTTCTTCATTATTGTAACTCAAAATCTCTTTCTATTTTAATACTTTTTACATTTTCTCGTAGGATGGAAAAGCTTCTTTCGTTGTTGCCTCAGATCTGGAGAGGAGACGCGATTTCGTTCAAAGAATGAGGAACTGGAAGCTGAAGTCAAAGGTCTTCGCGAGAAGAACAAACAACTAGAGATTGATTCTTATTCGCACAAGAATAAAATCTCTAGTCTTAAGAAAGCTAATAATCGACTCTATGGTATGTTACTTTTCTCCTTTCCCTTCATTCATTCATCCTGTTATTTTATCTTATTTGATTGATACTTTTTGCAGACATTTATGGTCTTTCTGATGAAGCTACCGTTCTTCGTTCATTTCCTAATGCCTTGGATAATGACACCCTTCTTGAGCATCTTAATAAATCTTTAAATAGTTTCTCAAATGATAAAATTTCATCTCTTTCTCTGAATGAACTGAGATCCAAATTTCGCCTCTTAGAGATTGACCATAGATCTAGTTTAGGCTTAGCTAACCAATTTAAGCGTTTCTTTCTTAATTCTAAAGAGAAAATCAATGAGCTAAGAACCAAAATTAGTGGTCTCATATTTGATAAGGATCGCATTTCTAACCAAGGTGCTGAGAGTTTGACGAAATTCCAAGAAATTCTTCTTTAAGTTCAACTTGAACGGGATGAAGCTAACCGCCAAAATGCTGTGTTTAACGAGAGAGAAAACCAAATTCGTTCTCGTCTCCTTATAAATAATGAGGATGAATTCGCTTAGCTGCGAAAATCTTAGACGATGCCAGAAAAGATTTAGGTGTAAACGTTAGTCTCCAAGTTGAGCATACAGCCTTGATGAGAGATATGATTTCTGACAGAGAAGGTTATTGACTGTTCTTCTTCACTAATCTTTTGTTTCTTATGAATTTTTATCAAGTTATTAATTGATTGCCTTTTGCTCGCAGATTCTGAAAGTAGATATCGCGAAAGAATTGAGGAACTTGAAGCTGAAAAAGAGAAACTCGCAAAGAATCTTTCTTCTCGCAGCAACAAGTATTCTAGATTAAAGAATCAAATTAGGATCACTGTTGTGAACTTTAAGAACGACGCTCTGCATTTTCGCAATCAAACTATTCAAATGGTTTGTGATGACCATAGTATTCCTCACTCTGATTATCCTTGTCTCTTGGAGGAGATCCCAAAGAACATTCCTAGTCTGTCTCTGATAGCGAAGCTGATGATGAAGAATCTGATGGTGATGAAGGTTCTGATGGAGATAAAGGTTCTGATGCAGACGAAGAAGGGAACAAGTCTGATGAAGATGATGAAGGATCAACTAAGAAGTAGTCTTTGTTTATTTCTTTGATCTTCTGTAATACTTGTACATTTATTCCTCCTTTCTGTATATTTGCGAATTCTTTTGGTTCCCCGTATTCCTTAATATATGAGTTTCTTTCATTTTGACCTGCATTCATTAAAACAATTCTTCCTTGCAATACGGTTAATCAACATAATCATTAATTTTTGAATTTTGCGTAAATCTATCATATGGAGACAAATAACATTTTCTAATTTCATTCATTCCCATACTTGCCTCTGTTATTTGTATCCAAATGAGAGATTTTGCAGAATTTTCTTATTTTGTGCCTCAACTTCGCAGTTGTTTATGTATAATTTCGCAATCATGTGCGAAGTGAATTTTGATTCTTTTCAGAATCTCATTCCTGTGTGGTCTTATTTTGTCTTCCTAGTTAAAGGTCTTATTATGACACCTCTTGTCATTGCGACAAAATCGCAGGACATCCTTGCACTTTCATGCAAAAACCTATTGATATTGCCTTAACATTTTCTTTTGTATTATGGCCTCTTCAGGAATGTTGCGACAGTATGACAGGCCTAAATATTCTTGCGAAAATAAAGCCCCACTACATAGTCGTCTTGTGACGAAATCGTAGGACGTCTTCGCACTTTCATGCGAAAACCCATTGATCTCGTCTTATCTTTTTCTTTTGTATTTTGCCTCTTCAAGATTGTCGCACAAATATGACAAGCCTTAATACCCTTGCGAGTAAAAAGCCTCATGACATTTGCGTCTTAAGACACTTATCAGCTCCCTAATGGAGGGTGCCGCCCTTATCTTCCCCCTGGTTTCCTCTTCAAGGAGGCGTACCTCTACCATACAAGGTTGGCTCCTCCCATCCGGTCTTAACAACAACCAGTTGTTTTGGCAGCCTCTTATCCCTTTTACCTATAGGGATTATGGTTACGAGACTGCACCCTAAGTGGGGTTTTCTTCGGGCCGAGTGCAGTATAATCCAAGACTTGTCAAGAATGGCAAGGTACGCTCCATACGCCCCTGGCACTCTTGACTCAACCGTGTAGCTCGGCGCCTTGATCAGATTCCGCACTCCTTGGGAGAGTTCTTATTACCTTAGTCGCCCAACCTAAGTCATATGCTTAAGCTGAGAATCCAAGGTGCCTCTCCCGGATGGGCTTTATTGAACCCAAATCTCCATGACTCAGGTTCCGGTGGCGGTGTAGCCTTTCCATGAGCCATGCAACAGGTGCCCCCTTATATGACGTACTTTAGGTCTTACATTTGCCTCTTGCGAAATTGTATTCGCGAACTAGGGTGTACGCCATAAAGGTTCGCCCCTTTCTCTTTTGTCATTGTTCTCTGATTGTATTTTGTAGAATTCATTATCTCTGCGAGATTCTCGCACATCATCATATCGTATTTGCATTTCACAATCTCAATTTTGTCATTCAATAAAATGTATTTTTGAGAATTTTATTTGTTGCGAGAGTGTCGCAACAAATCAATCATTCATACATTTCTTATTTTTATTACCTTTGTCATTCTCTGCTTCTTTGTTATTTTCTGCTACTGCTTCCTTGGTAGTGGTATGTTCACCATATTTTATTCTGAGCTAGCATTAGTTTCGCAACATCTCTTCTTCTTTTCGTTTGATTCATCCACCATCAATCTCTCACTTCTTTGTGTCTCTTTGATTTTATGTCGCCAACTTTCCTTCTTGTTTGCTCTTCCTTCGCAGGATTCTACCTCAGTTTCGTAACACCTCTTTCCTTCAACCCAATCTCCCTTTATGATTCCTACACCGCTGGGGTGAGGGAATTTGATGCACTGGTGGAAAGTTGAATCTACACCTAGAATCCCATGTAGCCAAGGTCGACCAATTAATGCATTGTAGGGTGATTCTACGTCAACGACACATAACTGGATTTCAGAAGATATTTCCTTCAATGGAATTCGCATAGTAACCTCCCCTTTAGGCTTGTTGGCAGTACCATTAAAACCATATATCTTATATGTTGATGGTATAAGATCATCATCTCTTCCTCCCATAGTTTTATAAGTATGATAAAATAAGATGTTCACAGAGCTTCCAATATCGATTAGAATCCTATTAATTGCCCATGAATCTTCAGCATCATCATCCTCATCTTCTTTCGGTTTTGGATTAATTTCTAATTTTACCACCAATAGATTGTCATGTACCTGTCCACCTTCGGGGACTTCTTCTGCGGTAAAAGAAATAGTATGTTTCTGCCATTGCTCTAGTGGCTATATTTTCGCAATATTCATAATTTCTCTTCCATCATTGTCTCTTGCGAACACTCTACTCAAAACATTGTCAGGAAAATCTTCAATTGTCTTGTATGAATGTACGATAGAGTGACAGAATAGATTCTTTGCTTTTGCACCAATTTCTATGAAGAATGTTTCCTTCTTTTTCATCGTGTTTACTCTGTGATGCTCTGGTGGTGGTGGTGGCAATGGTTGAGATTGTGGGTTCCCTACCAAAAAGTGGTTTAGTTTTCCTTGATCTATCATTCTCAGAATAATTCTTTTTATATTTCTGCAATCATTTGTAGTATGTCCATGAAAATGATGATAACAACAGAACTCATGATTTCTGTGGTTTGGAGATGGTTTCGTTCCCATGTTCCATGGTGTTGGTATATTCTCCATCAAAATTATAGCTTCCCATATTATTTTCTCCACACTTGCATTTAGAGGTGGCATCTTGATTTCTTCCCATACTACCTTGTGACCTCTTTGTCCTTTATTATAGTTTTGTCTTTGACCTCCATAAGTTTCTTGCGTCTGATCGAGTCTTTGAATCTTGTTATTTCCACCACGATTGTATAAATTTCTTTCTCTTTCATACTCCTCTTGATCTCGGATTCCCATAGCCACCAGTTTCTGTTGATTTTTTCCCGTCACCTTTTCTTGTTATACTTGTGAAGTGCTCGCCACTGTGTTTATTAGTTTGGGTAATAAGCTTACATTCGTTGTTTGTGAACTGTTGTTCGCAACCGGGTATGATTCCATTTCATTTTTCCTTTCCTCTAGAGCAATATATTCTTCCTGAAGTTCCCGCAATTCAGTCATTGTGATCGTATTCTTGACTCTGAAAATTTGGATATACAATAGATTGGTTGGAAACATAGCATTGATAAATGATAAGATAAGATATCTCTCACCCACATGGCCAGACACTTCTCTACACATATTCCTTCATCTTTTAGTTAAGTGCTTCAAAATTTCTCCAATCCTTTTTTTTAATCCAAACACGTCTTCAATACCAGGTCGCGAAGAATTTTTACTTATATATGCCCCCAGGAATATATTCTGCAAATGATTGAAGGATGTTATTGTATTCTTTGGTAGACCTTCGAACCATTTTAACGCCTCCCCTGTTAAGCTGGATGCAAAATACTTGCATAATACGAAATCATGATTTTCCCATTGCAACATGCACCTCACGTAGGCTTTAATGTGTTGAATTGCACAAGTTGTTCCATCAAAAATGCTGGTTAATGCGGAAAAATTGCATTTCGGAGGTATTCCTCCTAGTTGTACTTCCCTTATAAATGGAGTTTTTCGCAGCTTCTTCTATAGCTTCATCTAATTGTCTTCTGCCTACTTCTCCTCTATTATTTAGCATTCCTCTCATTTCTTCCAATTCTTTTAAGATTTGTTTATTTAACCTGAATTTTGATCAATTGGTCTTTTTAATTTCGCCTCCCTTCTTCTGCGTTCATGTCTTTCTTCTCTCGCGAAATTTTGCATTTCTTCTCCATAATCCTCATCTCGTCTTCTTCTGCTATTCTCTTCCTCATCTCTATCTTGAATTCGCATATGATGATGTCTCTCATTTTCCCCTCCATGATTTTGTTAATTTCTTATCAATTCCATTCACTGTCTTTCAGCCATCCTCTGTACTCAATCATACTCTTCATTGATATTAACGTTATTCCGGTTTTGTGTACGCCTTCTTTCTCGATTGTCGTGATTTTTCTGGCGAATTATCTCCTGAAGCTCTCGTTCTTCCATTTCCGCTCTCAATCTTTCACGTTTGCAAGTTAAACGTGCTTGTTCAGCATAATTTCTTTCAATTTATTCTTCAATTGTTTGTTGATTTCTTTGAGCTTCTCTCTCATGTAAAATTCTCCTTCATTCCTCTCGTTTTCCTTCGCCATCTTGATTATTTCGTCCCTGACGTTGTCCATTCTCTTGATTTCTATCATTTTGCCTATCATCAAAAGTTTTATTTTATGGAACGTAACGATCATCAGTCGTTTCTCTATCTTCGCGATTTTCTTCATTAGGATTTGATATTTCTTCACGAATATTATTTCCAGCATTAATTGTGGGTGAGTTTCGCCTCATCTCTCTTCTAGTCGATCTTGAATATGATTTTGTAGTACTTCTCGATCTTCTACTTTGTAGTCTCATATTTTCCATCCTCAATTCGTGATTTTTCCTTGCTAAATTTGCACGTTCTTCTGCCTCAACTCTTCTTTCTTCATGTATTCTTCGTCTCAACGTTTCTAACGCTCCAATTTCCTCATCTCCATGAATTATTCCTTCATTTGCTTCTTGATTTCTCTGTACCTGTCTATGGTTCCTGGTTTGTTGCTCTTCTTCTGCTGAATTTGATTGCCAAGTGTGTATACTCACCCTATCATAATCTATATTCCTTCCTTGTACTAGTGTTTGTTGAATTGGTGGTTGAATTTGATTTTCTCCATTACTTCTCATTCTAGTAGATTCTCCCATTTCATTTCTTTCCCTTCCAGCAAGTATCTTGCTTCTTCTAACAGTAGTTGGTTGTTCTGATGTATTTTTTTCGTCTAGCCATTTCTTCAATATTAATGAATTGCAAGAGATTAGGTAAAATTCTTAACCAATTACTCCAAATCTTCACAAATCTCAATATTAATCTTCAATTTTTTCTAGAATAATCTTCAATCTTCAATCCCTCCCTGTTTCTAGCGCCATTGTGTAGTTGCAGGAAATCCTACACTACACCCCTCACAAGATTTAATTAACATTCAACTCATTTTTGGATTAACAGTCTTAATTTTATTGATGAATCTTTGAAAAATCTTACAAGAAAAGATAAAGGAATCAAGAATAACAACTGCTCTAGATTTTCTCTCTCCTATTTACTTGTTTCTCACTCAGAAAAGATCTCTCTCCTTTCCTTTACAATTGAACGGCTATTTATAAGGACATAGTGGATGACAGCTAATCTGTCCTTTATTTTTGGATGTGGCTTGCAACATTCTCGCAACCTTACAAATTTTAATCTCGCAAACTCCCTAATTTTCGCAGGACCATCACATTTTTCTCATGATTTAGCTGACGTCGTTTATTATTTCGTTTCTGAAGTTGTTCTGCGACACTGTTGTGTTGTGTTGTTAATAATTTCGCTGAGGCATTATTGCTGCGAGATTCTAATCCTATAGTAGCAGCGGAAAACACCAAATTCTCTGCCCTGAACTGAAGCGATTGTATGCTGATATCACTCACACCAGGCAGAGACTGTGGATCTGTGAGAATATGGATGATTTTCGAGGCCTATGTTTGATTACTGGAAGAAGTTATGTCTAGTTCAAGTGAGAGAACTTGATGAAACAGTTGTACAAGCAATGCAAATTACGAGCAGCAAAGTAGAATGGAGTTCACGCGGAATTAAGGTTGGTGTTTTACATTGTTTAACCTCTTATACACATTCATGAATACACAATATCTGAGGGAGAAGTTCAATCTATATAGATTTAATTTACCCTTCTTAACATTTTTCCTAAAAAGAATGTGTCCACCAGTACTTAAATGTCTTTTCCTGTATAATTACATGGACTACTGATTACACCATCGAATGTAAATCTGTTGGATGGTTAAACGAAAAGTGATTAGATAACATATAGATCCGTTTTTAGATGATTATGCCACGAGTATATCCTTCTTTTTTTTCATTAAAATTTTTAAATTAGTTGCAATAGCCCACCCTGTTTTCCTTCTTCCTGGCATCTATGCTGCTAGTACCAACTTATTATCTACTGTGGTCTGAAAAAACGATTTTTACATGGTTCACTGTGCAGTTACTTAATGAAGGCAATTTTGAGATTGCGACGATGTGCTTTGAAAGGGCTGGTGGTTCATTCTTGGAAAAACTCGCTAGTCTCAGAGCTGCTGGTATTCACATGCTTGGTTCTAATACTGAAGTAGCTCGGGTTGCTCTTTTAGGCGCAGCTGAGATTTATGAATCAATTAGCAAGGCTGATTGTGCTGCCAAATGTTTCATGGAGTTAAAGGATTTTAAAAGAGCAGGTATGTAATATTTCCCTTTGTAAATTATGCACATTAGTTTCCTATCCATCAAACCATTTTTTTTGTTGATTCTCAAGATGACTGATCTGTGAGACTTCAACTTATTAGCAGTTAGTAGCATAGAAGTTGTTTTAGCCTATTAGGAATCTTTAAGTATAATGTCTCCTTTGTATGTAAAAAAATGTAAAAAATAGATTATAGAGCATGAGACAACATTTAGTAAAACAATTTGGAACTAAATTAGTAAAACAAGAGGTACAAGACCTTTTGATAAGTTGGTTGCTAATATACTTGAAGAAATTGGAGATCCTTTGGTCTGTCTGAGGTCAGGAAATATTCAGAGAGAATTTTTGAGACCCCGTGTCTTCGAGATAGATGTAGATTTGATTCACTCCAGAGAAAACACAATGGAAATGGAAATACTATACTCAGAAAACTCCCATTGTGTCAGAAGTGATGAAATGGAGGATGTAAGTTCAAGTGATGGAAATGTTTGCTTCTCTAAATTTGACTGTACAGAATGTCCAGCTGAATCTGATATTGAAATTCCTGATAACGATATGATGAAATTGTTGGAAACTGAAACCGGGGAATTAGTTTATGGGTGTTCCATGCAGTTGTTTACGAACACATCTCGTCAATGCAATTGTATCTTGTAAAATGTCATATAAAAATTCCTCTAGTTTATTATCGTACCAAGAGATGATAAATAAATACATATGGAAATTAAATTAGCTAAAACAGGACAAATACTTCACTCTCGTTTTCCCAGTATATGTGTTCCTTACCAACTAAAAACTTGTCAAGTTGTTGAAATACTTGGACAGAATCAGGCCCTATGATGAATTCTTGCAGATTTTCATCATATCCCAAAAATACTTTGAAGTCCTCGAAATGTAAGCTGCCATCCAAATACTCAGCCGACCGGTAAAACGAATGATCTTTTATGTCCGGATAAATGCGAACGGTAACCGATACAAACTGAAATTGCTCTGACCCAAATGGCCCTTCATCCAATCCCGCAGGTTGAATCATCTTACGTATACGACCAACGTCGAGAACCTCCTCAACAATGGGCATGTAATCTTCTCTTGGAAAATGTATTCCGTCCTCCATTTCATCAATATCCCACACGGTTTTATAAGAAGGAAATTTCAGAACTTGAGTAACCAAACTTTTCCCATCGGTTTTGTTCACTTGGGTTGTGGTACTCAACACTATTCCACCAACACTAGATTCATTTTCTGCAACATGGTAAACTGCTTCCTTAAGCAAGTCTAAGATTTCACTGCTAGATTTTGGTTGAGATATTGCTAATTTTTCATCTATGAAATCCTTTGCCAAGAATCTTCCAATACCGATACAGTAGAATTTCTTTTGGGATTTTTAACAAACTGCCACACTTGCAATCCCGATTCAAGAAAATACCACCGTTTTTTTCAGAGTTTATTAAATGCCACAACCGTTAGATATTCCGTCAGGGCCCACTAACTCGGTCTATAATCATTGAAAAAGTCAATACAACGTGTCAACATTACCTAACTACCCTTGAATTCGTGTTGGTCCAAACTCGACAATGACTCACACTATTAGGTCGATTTGAATCAGTCACAAGAAGCAACATTACCTAACTACACTTGAATTCTCTTTCTCTTTCCTTTCTTCTCTTCCTTCTCCTTCTTCTTTTTCTCCGGCGTTCCAGAGATGAAATCTCTGTTGAGAAAACCTTGCAGAAAATTAGTGAAACCAATCAACCGAGTGTGGTGCTGATGAGTTCATAGTTGGGTTTGGTTAGAATCCACGATTGCTAAATTGAAGTTGTAGTATTGCCTTGAAGAAGAATTGAGATGTTAATGAAATTGTGAAGAAATTAGGGTTCCTGAAATGAATTTCGAGATTCAATTAAGGGTGAATAAGAAGGAATTAAAGGATGGTTTGAATAGATTGGAAGATTTTGATGGATGAATTGAGTTTGATTGAGAGAATAGAATATTTGGGAATGGAATTAGGGTTGGTTAAGAACTGATGTTGATGGATGAACTGAATTGAGGGTTTAGATGATTAATTGGAGGTGGGTTTGATCTGAATTGAGAGTTACGGTTGGAGACTAGCTTAAGTTCAATAGTTAGAGTTTGTATTTGGAACTCAGATGAATTATGAAGTTATCTGGGATGAACTGGCTGGTGCTTGAGTAAATGAGTTTGAGGTAATTATTCTTCTCTATGAATTTTGTTTAAGTTATGCAGTTTTGTTGTTGAATTTATGGACGTATCTATAGACAGTGAATTGAGATGGATAAGATGAGTATGGTGGTTATGACATGAAGCCATGATTACAGTTTAGAATTTAGGGTTTGAATGTATGTTGTTGGTGTTGTCTATGCAGATGGAAGCACTGGTGGAATTGAGATTTAACAAAAGGAAAGACAAATTTGAAGCTCCTGTTGTTTTTGACTGATCGAATGGACATTAAGCTCACTGCCATGGAATGAATGGGTCTGTGATAAAGAGGGGTTTTGAGTTGAGGTAGTGATTCATAGGCATGGTCCTAGTAGTGTTGTGAGATGATTGTGCTGTGAATGTGTTTGAGTTTGAGTTATGGCTTGCAGAGAAGAATTTAGGTCTCAAGATAGAAATTGAATGTGTTTGTGTTAGATTGAATCATTGCAGGGACACGATAAGTTTATTGGATGTTAGAGAACTGAAAATAATGAAGCAGCGATGGAAGTATAGATGAATGTTAGGAATTTGCAGGGAAAATGGCTGAAATTTGCCTGAGAAAAGCGCAGAAAACAGCTGAAACTCGATCTAATCTTTGTTATGTTGAATCAACTCGGACCGGCGATGGCTTATTCTGGTTAGCACGATGAACGATCCAACCAGCCAACTCAGACCGGCAATGACTTACACTGTTCAAAATAAGGAATGGGTTTGGTGAGTTGGTGACAGATTTGAGGGTGTATATGTCTTTTACTAAGCTGGATAAATGCCACCTATGCACTAACTGATGGCAACAATTTTTTTGGATGGAAAAGGTCAAACGTGTGGCATTAAATAAACTCTGAAAAAAACGGTGGAATTTTCTTAAACTGCAAATTGGAAGTGTGGCACTTTATTAAAATCCCCATTTCTTTTCTATAGGGACTATTCCTTCGTTAGAGACATGGCTCATCCTGAATTTCTTTCCCGGTTCCATACTTGGAGTTACCAATAAGAAGTCGGTGTTTATGATACGACAATGGTTGTAGAGTTTTTCAAGTAAATCCTCATGCAAAAATACAGTAACTTTGTTCCAAGCATCTATGAGATCTTCACAAAGCTCATGTGCTTTGTCGAATATTCCTGCTATAGCAATGAGGAAACCCTCGCAGAACACAAGTTTTACGCTCGTTTCCTCGACCCTGCACCGGAGACCTCCTGTATATTTATACTAATCTTCATCTTCATAACTGATTAGATATACCTTCTGGTTCTCACGGTTCATTCTCTTCTTCAGGATGTCACACGTGACTTCGTAACACAGCCTACAATCTGCTAATACGAACAGCCGATCCTCCTCATGGTACATAATTACTACCGTTCCACCGTTGATTTTCATATCATCCATTGATCTTAAAGTTGATTTTTGTCTCTTCACATCACTTAAAAATTGATCTAAACCGTGGATTCCTTTATCATTCATCATTATTTCCCTTTTCCTCCTCTGATCACCGTTGATTCTGTTGTCACCCATTAGTTTCTTCCCATCACGTAAGGATTGATCCAAACCGTCGATTCCGATATCATCCATCATTATTCCCCTTTTCCTCCTATGATCACCCGAACATCGATTCCCATCGTTGATTCTGTTGTCATCCATTAATCTTAAAGATGGATTTTTTTCTTATTCACCAAGGAAAGGAAATTCGTCCAAAATTACTACTTCAACTGAACTTGAAACAGAGAGTTATGAATTGAGTTTTGGTGAAAGGCTTCCACACCTGAACTGTGGAGTCTGTTTCTTATTTATATCAGAGAGTACAAAGTTTGTTATAGCTTCACGAGTTACAGACGCTAGATTCAACTGAAAACTAAAGACCCGTAAGACTCACCAAGATGCACAAAACTCGGTCATTCCTTCATACACGGAATGCTAGCTCATTTGGTTGAGAGTCTTCAGCAGATGACTCATTATTGCTAACACTCCCCCTCAAGTTGTACTCAAGTTTACGAATGTGCAACTTGCCACGTAAAAATTGAAATCTAGGTGAAGGCAACCCCTTAGTAAAAATGTCAGCTATTTGATCCCGTGAACTGATGAACTGTACTAACAGACGTTTGCTTGCCACCCTTTCTCTTACAAAATGATAATCTATCTCGATATGCTTTGTACGAGCATGAAACACATGATTAGATGTTAGGTATGTAGCGCCAAAATTATCACACCACAGTACAGGAGGTGAGATATGAATTCCAAGTTCATGAAGCAAAGACTCAATCCAGATAATTTCAGACGTTGCAATGGCAATGCCCCGATATTCAGCTTCAGTGCTGGATTTGCTTACCGTCTTTTGCTTTTTGGCACTCCATGAAATCAGATTGCCACCAAAGTAAATACCATAACCACTAGTTGATCTACGGTCATCTAGGCAACCAGCCCAATCAGCATCTGAGTAACCATGCAAAGAAAAATCATGTGAAGGACGAATATGAAGACCATAATCTACGGTATGCTTCAGATAACGAAGAATACGTTTTACTTGTTCCCAATGTTCAACATAAGGATTCTGCATATACTGGCAAACCTTATTTACAACAACAGAAATGTCAGGCCTTGTGAGATGGAGATATTGAAGAGCACCAACAACGCTGCGGTATAAGGTGCAGTATTGAAACTTTTCACTGCCCGTCTGCCTTAATTTTAAGCTAGAAAACATTGGACTTGTCACCGGTTTAACCCCATCCAATTTAGTACGTTTTAGGAGGTCTGTTATATACTTGCGTTGATTAAGAATTATACCACCAGATTGTTTGATAACCTCAACACCCAGAAAGAAATGAAGGTCTCCCATGTCTTTTATTGCAAACTCCCTACTGAGGTCTTGAATGAGCTGAGCAACCCTTGAAGAGTCTGAACCTGTGACAATAATGTCATCCACATAAATCAACACATAAGTAACTGAAAGCTTGGTTTTACAGACAAACAAGGACGTGTCTGCAACTGAACCTTTAAAACCAAGAGTCATCAGATAGTTACTCAGCCGTGAAAACCATGCACGTGGAGCCTGCTTTAACCCATATAATGACTTATGCAGTTTACACACATGAGTTGGACGATTAGCATCTACATATCCTGCCGGTTGTTTCATATAAACTTCCTCATGCAGAGTACCATGGAGGAACGCATTCTCAACATCTAGCTGCTTCAAAGGCCACTTGTTCATGACATCAATAGAAAGAACTAGACGTATTGTACATGGTTTTATAACAGGACTAAAGGTTTCTCCATAATCAACCCCTTCCTGTTGATTAAAACCCTTTGCCACCAACCGAGCTTTACGTTTATCAATTGTCCCATCAGAATTTTGTTTTACCCGATAAACCCACTTGGAGCCAACTACATTCATGCCAGGTTGAAAAGGAACTATCGAGTATGTGCCATTTCTGATGAGGGTATTAATCTGATTATCCATAGTTGTACGCCATTCTGGAATTTTGCATGCCTCTGAGTAACATGTAGGTTCCATGAAGTCTGAATCATTAAGGGGATGTTTAGAAGCAGATAAACACAATTTTTGAACAGGCTTGTTAATACCAGATTTTGCCCTTGTCTGCATAGGATGAGTAGAGGACACAACATTTGTAGTAGTTACTTCGGAGCAGTCCTGAAGAGGCACACTTGTGACAGAATCAGCAGCAGAGATACTTGGAGCATGCAGATGAGAAGTAGAATTTGTAGGAGATGCCATGGAAGGTTCCAAAGCTACCATATCATTGCAGATCCTCAGATGATGGTCTGCACTATTGGATACCACTTGTTGTTGCGTAGGAAGATAATTTCTACGCATAAAATGAGGAGAATATAGAAAAGAAGTATCTGAAGGCACATTACCTGGACCATGCAATGGTACACACTGCTGCTTTGGACTGAATGGAAACGACTGTTCTTCAAACCTTACATGGCGTGTAATGTAAATCCTACTAGACTCTTTATGTAGGCAGACATAACCCTTATGAGAACTACTATAACCTATAAAGACACATGGGAGTGACCTAGGCTCTATCTTGTTCAAGTTATAAGATCTGAGGAAAGGATAAGCAAGACAACCGAAAACCTTTAAAAACCTGTAATCTGGTTCTTTATGAAAAAGGAGTTCTACAGGAGTTTTAACTTCACATGATGATTTAGGCAGACGATTAATTAAATAACAAGCAGTGACAAACGCATCAGCCCAAAATGAAGAGGGCATATGTGCATGAAATAAAAGGGCAAGGCCAGATTCAGTGACATGGCGAATACGTCTTTCTGCAATGCCATTTTATGGTGATGTATGAGGACATGAGAATCGGTGTTGAATACCAGAGTCATTTAAATACTTAGTGAACTTTTTGTACTCTAAGGCATTGTCATACTGAAAAAATTTTATTCTATGATCTGTAAGATTTTCAATTTATTTTCGAAAATTAACAAAAATACTCAAAGCATCAGAACGTTGCACTAAAGGAAACACCCAAGTGAAATGTGAATAAACATCCATTATGAGCATGTAATAATGAAAACCAGACCTGGAGAGTTTGGGGGAGACCCAGATATCAGAAACAACCAAAGATAACGGTTTATCATAAGAAGTACTGCTTAGTGAAAAAGAAAGTTTTCTGCTCTTACTAACATGACAAGAATCGCAGAAAGTAAACATTTTATTAGAAACTGGAAGTGAAAACCTATTGCAAATGCTAGACACGGTACGGAGCATTGGATGACCAAGACGTTGATGCCAGGTCGGCATGGAAGACGCAACATGAGCTTGAGAAGATCCTTGTCTGCTGATGCGCAACGCCATCAAGAAAGTACAGTCCATTCCTATTCAGTCCGCGCAGCAGCAGCTTTCCCGTTGTCTTGTCCTTCACAAAGAAATGAGATGAGTGAAACTCAAAGAAAACACCATTATCTTTGCAGAATTGAGAAACTGATAACAGATTCGTTTTTATACTTGGTACATGAAATATGTTATTCAAACAGAATAACCTTGAGTTATGGGTGAAAGATGCATTACCAGTATGTGTGATATTAAGTGCATTACCATTTCCCACATACACTTGTTCAGTGCCTGAATATTCATGTGGAATTGTCAAGTTGCTCATATCTGCTGTCAGATGATTTGTAGCACCAGTATCTGTTACCCATTGATTTCCATAGGAATCTTCAGGAAAAGCAATATATGCAGCTTGATTTTTTTGCACATTAGTGCTAGGTTTGTAGCGGAACCAGCATTTGTCACCAAGGTGTCCTTTCTTTTTGCAGATTTGACACTTCTCAGCAGTGTTGTTGTTTTGCACAGGATTCTTGAAGCGAGGTTTAGACTGATTATGTTGATACTGAAAAGGTCGTTGACTTGGATTGTGGTTGTTGGATTGGTAAGGTTTTCCTCCTGACGAAGATGAAGCAGCAAGATGGGAAATTGGTTGTTGTATATCTTCAAGATTACGTGTAATACGCATGTCAAAGTTCAAAAGATGCGAGTAAAACAGATCCATGCTCAGGTTTTCCGATGTGCCTAAGGTGGAGACAATTGAATCATATGCTTGATTCAACCCATTGCTGATGGATTGTTTCTTTTCATCATCACTGACTGTATATCCGGATGCTGCAAGCTGAGCAAATTGTTCTTTAGCCTCATTTAAAAAGACTCGTAAAGATTTATTACCTTTGTTCAAGTTGTGTAACTGTTTTTTGAGATTCATCTGGTGAAACTTTGTCTTTGGAGCATATTCTGCCTCCAGAGCATCCCATACCTCCTTAGATGTGTTAAGATCACGTAAAACCCCAAGACATTCTGGAGTAAGAGTTGAGTTCAACCGCCCAACCAAAAGAGAGTCTTGTTCTTCATATGCAGTGAACTCTGGATTTTCTGCATCAGAATCTGGTAGCGTTCTAGGAGGTATAGGTTTTGAACCTTCAATGAAGCCAGTTAGTCCATGGCCCTTCAGAATTGGTTTAAAATGTGTCTTCCACAGTGGGTAGTTGTTTTCTGTTAACTTAAGAGTTACCAGATGATGGATCTGTATGTTTCTCAATTGAGTTGTTGTCGACATTGTATGTATTGTATTTGGATTGGTTTTGGAAGCGTAGCTTGGATCAAGGCTGATACCAAGTTATGAATTGAGTTTTGGTGAAAGGCTTCCACACCTGAACTGTGGAGTCTGTTTATTATTTATATCAGAGAGTACAAAGTTTGTTATAGCTTCACGAGTTACAGACGCTAGATTCAACTGAAAACTAAAGACCCGTAAGACTCACCAAGATGCACAAAACTCGGTCATTCCTTAATACACGGAATGCTAGCTCATTTGGTTGAGAGTCTTCAGCAGATGACTCATTATTGCTAACACAGAGCTTGTTTGCTTAGAATTAATAATCAACAGCAGTAAAATATCATCACACCGAGAGAGAAAGAAGAAGAAGAAGAACCCTAATAATAAACTTACCAAGGATGATCTATCTTCAATTTCAGTTCAATTATATATAGGCGCTCTTGTTTCCTATTCCCGTGAGGTTTCTTGTTTGTTCCCATGATTTCCTTTTTCTCATCTTCCTTGCTTCAACCTCTGTTTGTTCTGAATTAGGAAAGCACTGTTTTATTTTTACCTGAACGGCTATATTTGCCACACACTCCCGGCGTACGTGCACTTAACAGCCGGTTTATTTCCTGGAGATGGTCATGGGGCGGGTATGGGGCGGGGATCTTGTATACCAGTCACCGCCACGTTCAAAAAAAAAAACCACATCCTCCCCATTACCCGCTTGATCTGAGACGGGGCGGGTATGGGAAATACCCGTACGGGGCGGGTTTTTTACGGGTTACCCATAACATTAAGCTCAAATATGATGAGTTAATTTAATAATCAATACTTAAGTTCAACCAATAATAATAATAATAATTTAAAATTTCAAACTCATAAATTCATCGTAAAACAAGCAAAGAAAAACAAATTGGTCTATAAACGAGCATCACTCATTTTAGTTCTTAATTATTTCTTATCAAGTATCTTCCTCCATGCTGATCACCTCATCGTCTGCTTCAGTTTCTTCCCAAAATGTTTCACCATCGAATTTTGATCCACCTAGCCAAAATGAGAAAGTGTATCATATAACCATAATGATGTATTAAATGTAAAAAAAAACATTTCGATAAAAAGAGAATTTCATTACCATTCAGCATATCCCATAGCCAGTCTTGAGCGCACATCAAAGCTTCCAACGTTTTTGGATGAAGTCTATTACGTTGGACACTCACAAATCTACCTACGGTACTAAAAGCTGATTCGGAAGCTACCGTTGAAACTGGAGTCGCTAAAATATCTCTAGCCATACACTGCAAGACTGGATATTTAATCCCATTTGTCTTCCACCATGCTAGTATGTCAAAATTACCAATCCTAGGTAAAAGATCTTCTTCTAAGTAATTGGTTAATTCTGACTTAGCAGTACTAGTAGGAGTAGTATTAGAGACAAACATATCAAACTTTTCCAAAAGATCTACGTCATCGTTAAAACCATGCATCTCTGAAGTGAAAGACAAATCATTTTGGCTAACAGATGTTTCAGCAAATTTTACTTTCAGTTCATACTCCGTCGCCAAATCAACGCATAAATCGCGTACTCGATCAATTTGGATTTTTGAAAAAGCTTGACCATAAATTTGTGGAAAATAAAACTCAATCAATTTCATCTTAAACCTTGGATCTAACATAATTGCTACGGCCATTACTCCATTGATCACAAACCAATACTCTTCAAACTTCTCTATCATTTCATATGCCATTTCCTTAATCACACCAACTTTAGATTTTTTCCACTCATTTAATGACAATCTAATATCACAAAAACTTGGAAAGAAAAGGTTGGTGGTAGGATATTTTACTCCGGAAAACTTCTCTGTGAAGGTATAAAATATCTTAAGTTTTTCTTATACTTTTACCTTTTCTTTTATAATATAATATAATATAATATCTTAGTTTAAATATAATATAAATAATTAATAAAAATATAAAATCCTAAAATGGAAACGTACGGGGCGGGTATGGGGCGGGGACCTGGAATCCCATCCCCGCCCCATCCCCGCTTCACTAATTTCGGGTATTACTCATACCCAACCCCAAACCCGTTTGTACGGGTAAAACCTTACCCAATAGGGGCGGGTACCCACGGGGATGGGTTTGGGTGGGGCAAATGGACATCCCTACTGGCCAAAGATATGATGTGTAGCGACAACGATTATGTTTAGAATGGATGTAGTTTCCGTAGCGGCTATTAAGTTCCCGCCTATAATTATTTCACTACACCAAAACCGGGATTTTGTAACAGTGCAACCTGTTACAGTTTATTTTTCAGTCATAGATACATCTATGATAAGTTCTGCAACAGTTAAATTTTATATTCGTGATAATAATTAGGAATATTAAATTCTTTTATTAGTCACAACAACAATATTTGTTGACAATTTTACAGACAACCACAATTATAAATTTTTTTTTTTGCTGCTAAACACCTAAAATTCATTAATAGAAAAGATCATTACAAATTTCAGTTAATGGTTCATCCCTCAAAACATCTTGTAACAAATGAGGAGAGGAAAACCAAATGTCTTTTAAACTAAAACGCCTAGCTCGACGTGCAAGTCGATCGGCTATCTTATTCTTAGCACGCTTAATATAAACTATCCTAGAGTTCACACAACTGGAAAAAGAAATCCGACATTCTTCTAAAAGATCTTGACACCTACAATCAATTTCACCCTTCCTTTGATTTAACAGCTCCACCAATTGAAGGCAAACACTAACGAAGAGGACTCTGAAGAGATTCATCTCACTCACCCATGAGCAAGCCAAAATTAGGGTCATTGTTTCAGCAGCAATTGCACCTGGAATCAAAACAAAATCCGCTCTGCACTTTTCTATTCTACCTGCAGAGTCACACAGAATAATACCAATACCCATATTGAAATTCTTGAAAGGTCCATCAATGAACAAAATATGGTCTATCAACTGAATAGGCGTCCTTGTTACTATACAAGATACATTCAGCGGTTTAGGAGAAGTAATATAGGTATTTAAGGACCTTTTAATGTCCATAATCGTATTATCCAGATTAATTTTAGCCTTTCTAAAGATAACATCACATCTACGCTTCCATATTGACCACAGAACCACTGCACCAATACTTGGCCACTTCACAACATAAGGAGAGATACCCAGTTTTTTGTCAAACCAGGATAAAAAGATATCATCAATCCAATCAAAGTTATCAGCAATAAGATGTTGCAAGGAAAGAGCAAACCAAATATGATTAGCTATAGGGCAATGAACAAATAAATGCATGACAGACTCAATCCCATTATTACAAAGAGGGCAGTAATCTTCAATATCAGGATTCTAGAACTTGAGAAGAAAATTAACAGGTAACATGTGAGCAAAGATCTTCCAAATGAAAAACTTAATTTTAGGTAAGCAATCAATTGACCAAACCTTTTTCCAGAAAGCAGCATCTTCAGAAGGGATAAAATCATTTACGTAGGCTTTATAAGCCGATTTGACTGAATATTTACCATTTTTAGTGTGTGCCCACATTATTTCATCACTTTTGTGAACATTTACGTTAAGTGATCTAATCTTAACACCATCTTCAGGAGAAAACAGGGAAGAAATCAAATCAGAGTTCCAATTATTTTCATGCACATTAATAAGCTCACTAACAAATGCAAAGTTTCCAGCACTAGAAACATCTGAAGCTGAAGGATAGGAGTTATCAGGCAGCCAACAATTATTCCATATCATTGTAGACATACCATCATTTACCTTGTAAACAGTACTAGCTCTAAGGAAAACCAAACTTTTAACTGCTCCTTTCCAAATCCAAGAAGAAATATCTGCAACCACAATTATAATTCAAAGGGATGATTCCACCCAAATATTTCACCACATCTAAAACAACCCCAAAATTATAACACTTTGAATTTTACCTGTCACTAATTTTCTCACATTTGTACAAACTAACAATTATCTTTCATTTTTATAGATCAAAATACATTTTTCTTTTTCTTTTTAATTTTCTTAATATTAGAAAACAGGATCAAAACTAAGTCAACAAGTCATGACTTTATAGAAATTTGACTTTGACATATTTGCTTCTTCCGAAGACGGTGAAAATTACCAGACTACCCTTATCGGAATAAGTGCAATAAAAATTTCGAAGATTGTGAATATGACCAGACTGCCCAGATCGGAATTTAATAAAGTAAACTATTACAGACTGTTAAAATGATTGTATTACCCTTAATGGAAAAAAGTGCAACAAAATATTATGCAGAATGTGAAACTGACCAGACTACCCTTATCAGAAATAAGTGAACTAAATATTACAGTCTGTGAAAATGACCATATTACCCTTAACGGAAATTAGTACAATAAATATTATGGAAACTGTGAAAATGACCAGACTACCCTTATCGGAAATAAGTAAAGTAAATATTACAGATTGTGAAAACAACCATACAACCCTTATAAGAAATAAGTATAGAAATTATTACAGGCTGTGAAAATGACCATTTTACCCTTATTAGAAATAAGTGCAATAAATATTATGGAGACTGTGAAAATGAATAAACTACCCTTATCCGAAATAAGTAAAGGAAATATTACACATTTTGAAAACGATCATACTACCCTTACTGTGAAAATGACCATATTACACTTACTAGAAATAAGTGCAATAAATATCATGGAGACTATGAAAATAACTATATTACCCTTACAAGAAATAAGTGCAATAAATATCATGGAGACTATGAAAATGACCAAACTAACCTTATCAGAAATAAGTAAAGCTACTATTACATACTATGAAAATGACTATTTTACCCTTATTGGAAATAAGTGTAATAAATATGTTGGAGACTGTGAAAATGACCAGACTACCCTTATTAGAAATAAGTAAAGTAAATATTACAGACTATGAAAATGATCATATTACCCTTACTGGAAATAAATGCAATAAATATCATGGAGACTATGAAAATGACCAAACTACCCATATAAAAAATAAGTAAAATAAATATTACAGACTGAAAATGACCATATTACCCTTACAGGAAATAAGTTCAATAAATATCATGGAGACTATGAAAATGACTAAACCACCCTTATCAGAAATAAGTAAAGTAAATATTACATACTATTAAACACGCTCATTCATAACTACTTCTTCTTATCAACGGAGAGGGTGCAGGAGAACGTCAGTGGCTTTCCAAGGACTAAGTGAAACTCCAATCCAACTTTCGTTTCTTTCAGTTGTCTTTCTTTTTGCTTTGTTGGTAAATAAACATGAATCACTCGCTTGTTCTTATTGAAGGTGTAGGATCAGAATCTCGCATAGAAGAATATGCTTGCGAAATTATTAACAACACATCGCGAAGACATAACAGGATGATTTCAGAAACGACATAACAGATGACATCAACTTAAACATGAGAAAAGTGTGATGATCTTGCGAAAATTAGGAATGTTGCGAATGTTACATTTGTAAGCTTGCGAAAATACCGCAACCCAGATCCGAAATTAGGGGAAATGTTAGTTGTACATTAGCTGCCATCCACTATGTAAACACCTATATAAAGAGAAAGGCAAGAGAGAGAAAGGAGATATATAATCAGAAGGAGATACACACTTTAGGAGAGGATACATTCTGTAGAGAGAGAAAGTATAATTGGTTGTATTATTATTATCTCCTTCTTCTTCCTCCTTCAAGAACCTAGAAAGTATAATTGGATGCATTTTGCTTTAGGTTGGACGACTAGGGTTCTCTTCTAAGGAGTGCAGAATCTGATCAAGGCGCCGAGGTACACGGTTGAGTCAAGAGTGCCAGGGGCGTCTGGAGCGTACCTTGCCATTCTTGACAAGTCTTGGATTATACTGCACTCGGCCCGAAGAAAACCCCACTTAGGGTGAAGTCTCGTAACCATAATCCTTATATGTAAAAGGGACAAGAGGCTGCGAAAACAACTGGTTGTTTTTAAGACCGGATGGGAGGATCTAACCTTGTATGGTATAAGTACGCCTCCTTGAAGAGGCAACCAGGGGGGAGATAAGGGAGGCACCCTCCATTAGGGAGCTGATAAGTGTCTTAAGACACAAATGTCATGAGGCTTTTTACTCGCAAGGGTATTAAGACTTATCATATTTGTGCGAAAATCCTGAAGAGGCAATAATACTAGAGAAAAAGATAAGATGGTCATTACATGAAAGTGTGAAGACGTCCTGCGATTTCGTCGCAAGACGGCAATGTCATGGGGCTTTATTTTAGAAATAATATTTAGGCCTGTCATACTGTCGCAACAATCTTGAAGAGGCAATAATATAAAAGAAAAAGTTAAGGCAAGATCAATGGGTTTTTGCATGAAAGTGCAATGACGTCCTGCGATTTTGTCGCAATGACAAGAGGTGGCAAAATAAGACCTTTGAATAGGAAGGCAAAATAAGACCACATAAGAAAATGAGTAAGAAAATAAGCTTGCGGGAATGATTATATGTAAGCAAACAAGCTTGCGAATATGTAAATGTAAATGAAACTGAGGCAGTGAAAATGCCGCAGACTTGATATTATGATCATACTGTTATGAGATACTAATAGTGCAGGAAATAGGGAAGATGAAAAACAAGTAAGAACTTGTGAAGAACAATAACTACACGAAGAAGAATGCATACACTAAAGCAAAAGGCAGAGAAATGAAGAATGGAAGCAATTTAGAGCTACATCAATTTTAGACGGCAAAATGAGCTAAGTAACACAAAGATTAACTATACATTGCAATAGATAAGCATTCTCATCATACAAGCATCATACTCGCATCATAAAAGCATTGCATAAGCATTTCATGGCATAAACATCGCATACACATTTCATAACATAATCATCACATAAGCATTATATTCGCATAAGTACTTTACAAAACTGTACGGAATAATATTGCAGAATTTCACAATAATATCGCAGAATTTAGCAGAATTATTCAGGATTATTTAGAATTTCACAGGATTATTCAAGAATTTCGCAAGATTATTCAGAACTTCACAGAATGATTCAGAATTTCGCAGAATGATTCAAAATTTCGTAGAATGTGTCAGAATTTCGCAGAATATGATTCTTCCGAATGATGTGATTATCTCGCTCAATTATTTCGCACAATTATAAGCAACTTGAAGAGATTATACTATTGCATGAGCACAAAACATGAGACAGAGGCAAAGATAAGAATAAGGAAACAATTCGCACATTCAACATTTTCTCAAGGATTCTACCCTCATATATAAAGAACAGAGGCAACTATGGATTACCAAGAAAACATTTTATGTTCTTTATCTCCTCGGAAAGAATCATTCCCAAAGTGGACGTTCGCTAATGAACAATAAGAATCCTCACCAAAAATGGAGTAATAATTTCGCACGAATAGAGGCAATACTTATTATTCAAGGACATATACTTCTTATTTACTTCGCAGAGTTCTTCTTATATTTCGAGGATTAAGTACTATTTATACTTCATCAAGGATACTTTACTTCGCATACTTCAAGGGTTGATACTTCTTATTTACTTCGCAACGTTCCAGAACTTCACAAAACAATAGAGGAAAGTACGTACTTTTCAAGTCCGATATTCTTTCTCTCGTTCCTCCAACAACTACAACAAGGTGGATTATTTCTTAAAGATCGCTTTTCAAGAAATATTTAAGAAAAAAGAGGCAACATGTAGGATCAGAATCTTGCACAGAAGAATATGCTTGTGAAATTATTAACAACACATCGCGAAGATATCGTAGGATGACTTCAGAAATGACATAACAAATGACATCAACTTAAACATGAGAAAAATGTGATGATCTTGCGAAAATTAGGAATGTTTCGAATGTTACATTTGTAAGCTTGCGAAAATACCGCAAGCCAGATCCGAAATTAGGGGAAATATTAGTTGTACATTAGCTGTCATCCACTATGTAAACACCTATATAAAGAGAAAGGCAAGAGAGAAAAAGGAGATAGATAATCAGAAAGAGAGACACACTTTAGGAGAGGATACATTCTGTAGAGAGAGAAAGTAGAATTGGTTGTAATATTATTATCTCCTTCTTCTTCCTCCTTCAAGAACCTAGAGCTCCAAATACTCATTAATGGAGTCTCCATGTAATCAAGATGTAATTACAAATAATCATAGTAAAACCTAACCCCGTGGATGTAGATCAAATTGTTCGAACCACGTAAACCTTGTGTCTCTTTACAATTTTAGCATTCTTATCATCATTTTTATGTTTAGATCTACAAATTATTACAAGGGGTGTGTTGTAGAATTTCCTGCAGCTACATTTTTGGCACTAGAAACAGGGAGCAAGTAAAGGATTTATCCTTCCTGTAACTTGTTGGTTCAAGAAATTTCCATGAAGATTAGCTACTGTTCATATTTTTCTAGATCTACAAAATTTAGGTTCAAAAATGGAAATTTTATGGAAGAAATCACACTTTCAGGGAGTAAACATCATCAAAAATTCAAAGACATGAAAAGAGTGAGAGAAAAAATTAGTTGTTGTGGTGAAATTTAAGGAAAAAATGGAAGTTTCAGTGGAAGATTTTCATGTTCAGGAGAAAGCAAGAGGCATTTTGTGAAGAAACAAAGGAAAGACGAAGATAATGATAAGAGTCAGAAGTTGTGATTTCTGTCACAAACAGAAATTCGCACAGATGGTTCAAGGCTGAGCGAACAACAAATAGGTCACGGGTTCGAATTCGCAGAGACACATATTTTTCATTTTCTTCTCATTTGCATGGGAGAATAAAAGAATAAGGAAAACAGTTATGCGTTAATTTCGCAGAGAGGTCCTTGCACGATTGGTCCAGATAGCAGTATGTGCGTTCGTGGTCGCAAGTTCGAATTCCCATGCGAACATAGTTTTATTATTTTTTACAGGGAGCGAAAAAATGAATAATTTCGCAATATTGTTTCATTATTTCGCAAACAAGAGGCAGCACAATTGGTCATGTACGAAGTTTATGAGCTCATTGTCGCATGTTCGATTCCCACCTCACGCGTCCCTTTTTCACATATTTATATTTAAGCTATTAAGGGTGAAGATGAGGATAAAGGTTTACAGTTGTTTAGTTATTTCACACAGCAGAGTTGTCACAGATGGTTCAGTGTGATACTTCGCAAGGAGAATGTCATGGGATCAATTCTTGCCACTCGCATATTTGTTTTTGATTATTTCGCATGAGAGAGTTCGCACACTTGGTTTGCACAAAAAAAAGTTGATGATTATTTCGCACAGAAGAGAGTTGATGATAATTTCGCAGAGATATTTCGCAAAGAAGAAGCTTGCACATTTGGTCAGGAGGCATGAATGCAAGCAGCAGGTCGCGGCATCAATTCTTGCTTCTCACATATTTATTTTTGTTATACGAAATTTATACAGAATTGCCTCTCACACAGTTGGAATTTCATTACTTCGCAAGACCTTTGATTATTTCGCAAGAGAGGCTTAGCACAGTTGGTATGGTGCGAGAAAATCCAAGAAGCGGGTCAAGGGTTCAAGTCTTACTTCTCACACTTCTTTTTGCTGCGCGAAATTCATACATTTCAAGGCATTTATTCACTTCTTTGACAACACCAACGACTCACATGAAAGATAAGTACCACTTCCTTGAACATTTTATTTTATACTAAGAACGAATAAAAAGATTTTAGATTTGATTTACAAAAAGCGATTCAATCGCACGATAACAAAAATTTCAAGATTTCAAAAATTACAAAAATTACTAAGATTTCAAAATTACAAAAAAAAAAACGAAAAAAACAAAAAATTCGATTTATATATATTTCTAGAATATTTCTTTTACAGAAAATAAAATATTTTTGATTTGATTCAAAAAAGGCGGTATAATCGCAGAATTACAGAAATTTCGGAATTACAAAGATTCCACAATTACAAAAGAAACCGAGAAAAATCTCGCACAGATCAATTTATATATTTCTCTTGAAAATTTGCTTTGTTTCAAATGAGAATGATTTCTAACATGAAGAGTAGTAGGAGGCAAAATAAGACCTTCCATCAACAGGCTAGTAAGACCTTCCATCAACAGGCTGCATAAGACCTCATTAGGATCATTTCCATGAAAGATGTTTATCGAATGAGACGAAACAAGTTATACAAAGGAAATCAAAACAAAGAAAAACGATTTGAACTTGCAATTAAATGAAATTTTTGATAAAAGAAATGTATTACAAAGATTTGAAAACTACAAAGACTTCAGAATTACAATGTATTAGAATTTCTCTTGAATATTTATTTTGCTTCAAATGATATAATATTCTGAGAATGAAAGAATGAATGAAAGAGATGATAGAAATGAAAGAATGAATGAAAGAGATGACATAAATGAAAAGATAAATGAGAGAATAAAGAAACGTGAACATTTCGCAGAAACAAAGAGACGCGAACATTTCGCAGAAACACGAATAAAATTTCGCATATAGAGGCGAACCTTTATGGCGTACACCCTAGTTCGCGAATAAAATTTCGCAAAAGGCAAATGTAAGACCTAAAGTACGTCATATAAGGGGGTACTTATTGCATGACTCAGCGAAAAGGTTACACCGCCCCTGGAACCTGAGTCATGGAGATTTTGGGTCAATAAAGCCCATCCAGGAGAGGTACCTTGGATTTTCAACCTAAGATTTTGCTTTAGGTTGGACGACTAGGGGTCTCTTCTAAGGAGTGCAGAATATGATCAAGGCGCCGAGGTATACGGTTGAGTCAAGAGTGCCAGGGGCGTATGGAGTGTACCTTGCCATTCTTGACAAGTCTTGGATTATACTGCACTCGGCCCAAAGAAAACCCCACTTAGGGTGAAGTATCGTAACCATAATACCTATAGGTAAAAGGGACAAGAGGCTGCGAAAACAACTGGTTGTTGTTAAGACCGGATGGGAGGAGCTAACCTTGTATGGTAGAAATACGCCTCCTTGAAGAGACAACCAGGGGGGAGATAAGGGAGGCACCCTCCATTAGGGAGCTGATAAGTGTCTTAAGACACAAATGTCATGAGGCTTTTTACTCGCAAGGGTATTAAGATTTGTCATATTTGTGCGACAATCCTGAAGAGGCAATAATACTAGAGAAAAAGATAAGATGAGATCAATGGGTCATTACATGAAAGTGTGAAGACGTCCTCCGATTTCGTCGCAAGACGACAATGTCATGGGGATTTATTTTAGCAAGAATATTTAGGCCTGTCATATTGTCGCAACAATCCTGAAAAGGCAATAATACAAAAGAAAAAGTTAAGGCAAGATCAATGGGTTTTTGCATGAAAGTGCAATGACGTCCTGCGATTTTGTCGCAATGACAAGAGGTGGCAAAATAAGACCTTTGACTAGGAAGGCAAAATAAGACCACATAAGAAAATGAGTAAGCAAATAAGCTTGCGAGAATGATTATATGTAAGCAAAGAAGCTTGCGAATATGTAAATGTAAATGAAACTGAGGCAGTGAAAATACCGCAGACTTGATATTATGATCATACTGTTATGAGATACTAATAGTGCAGGAAATAGGGAAGATGAAAAACAAGTAAGAACTTGTGAAGAACAATAAATACACGAAGAAGAATGCATACACTAAAGCAAAAGGCAGAGAAATGAAGAATGGAAGCAATTTAGAGCTACATCAATTTTAGACGGCAAAATGAGCTAAGTAACACAAACATTAACTATACATTGCAATAGATAAGCATTCTCATCATACAAGCATCATACTCGCATCATAAAAGCATTGCATAAGCATTTCATGGCATAAACATCGCATACACATTTCATAACATAATCATCACATGAGCATTATATTCGCATAAGTACTTTACAAAACTGTACGGAATAATATTGCAGAATTTCACAATAATATCGCAGAATTTAGCAGAATTATTCAGGATTATTTAGAATTTCACAGGATTATTCAAGAATTTCGCAAGATTATTCAGAACTTCACAGAATGATTCAGAATTTCGCAGAATGATTCAAAATTTCGTAGAATGTGTCAGAATTTCGCAGAATATGATTCTTCCGAATGATGTGATTATCTCGCTCAATTATTTCACACAATTATAAGCAACTTGAAGAGATTATACTATTGCATGAGCACAAAACATGAGACATAGGCAAAGATAAGAATAAGGAAACAATTCGCACATTCAACATTTTCTCAAGGATTCTACCCTCATATATAAAGAACAGAGGCAACTATGGATTACCAAGAAAACATTTTATGTTCTTTATCTCCTCGGAAAGAATCATTCCCAAAGTGGACGTTCGCTAATGAACAATAAGAATCCTCACCAAAAACGGAGTTATAATTTCGCACGAATAAAGGCAATACTTATTATTCAAGGACATATACTTCTTATTTACTTCGCATAGTTCTTCTTATATTTCGAGGATCAAGTACTATTTATACTTCATCAAGGATACTTTACTTCGCATACTTCAAGGGTTGATACTTCTTATTTACTTCGCAACGTTCCAGAAATTCACAAAAGAATAGAGGCAAGTACGTACTTTTCAAGTCCGATATTCTTTCGCTCGTTCCTCCAACAACTACAACAAGGTGGATTTTTTCTTAAAGATCTCTTTTCAAGTAATATTCAAGAAAAAAGAGGCAAGATGTAGGATCAGAATCTTGCACAGAAGAATATGCTTGTGAAATTATTAACAACACATCGCGAAGACATCGCAGGATGACTTCAGAAACGACATAACAAATGACATCAACTTAAACATGAGAAAAGTGTGATGATCTTGCGAAAATTAGGAATTTTTCGAATGTTACATTTGTAAGCTTGCGAAAATACCGCAAGCCAGATCCGAAATTAGGGGAAATATTAGTTGTACATTAGTTGTCATCCACTATGTAAACACCTATATAAAGAGAAAGACAAGAGAGAAAAAGGAGATAGATAATCAGAAAGAGAGACACACTTTAGGAGAGGATACATTCTGTAGAGAGAGAAAGTAGAATTGGTTGTATTATTATTATCTCCTTCTTCTTCCTCCTTCAAGAACCTAGAGCTCCAAATACTCATTAATGGAGTCTCCATGTAATCAAGATGTAATTACAAATAATCATAGTAAAACCTAACCCGGTGGATGTAGATCAAATTGATCGAACCACGTAAACCTTGTGTCTCTTTACAATTTTAGCATTCTTATCATCATTTTTATGTTTAGATCTACAAATTATTACAAGGGGTATGTTGTAGGATTTCCTGCAACTACAGAAGGCGCGGTGTATAGGATGATTAGGTGTAGTAGAGTTCGGTGGGTGATGGTGATCAACGTATGATGGTGTAAGCGTCTATCTTCTTTATTGTTTGCTAGTCCGGATTGGGTTCTTTTGGTCGCTGGAGTTTGGTACTGGTGGCGGTCGGATACAGAGCGGTGTTGTTCTGGTTAAGTAGATAGCTTGAGAGTGATGGAGGCGCTGGTGAAGTATGACGTGTATTCTGGTGATTGCTACCGTTTCTTAGTGTTTGGTGAGAATGGAGGAGTTGAGATCGATGAACACGTTGGTTAGGTAGATCGTCGCTGAGGTATATGTAGAGGGGTTGAGAGTACAAGCGTCGAAGGCGATGTTGTCTTGATACGTTCAAAGACGTTGGGAGGAGTAAACCGGCGCTATCAAGAGAGAGATGAGGCGATGGAGAGAGAGAGTGTGATAGAGGCGCTGGTGAGAGAGAGATGGAGGCGCTAGAGATAAATAGGCGCTCGTGAGAGAGAGAGAGAGATGGAGGCGCTGGCGAGAGAGAGAGAGAGATGGAGGCGCTGTTGAGATAAAAAAGTTGGAGAAACGTGTGGGCGCGTTATATGTTGACGCTGAAGAGATTAGGTTATAGAAGTTGATGATTTGACGTTGTTGCGTTGGTTGATGATGAATGGTTTTAAAGGCGCTGAAGAGAATGAATGAAATGTTGGCGCCATGATGAGTTTTTGGTTTATCTATTTAGGGAAATTAGAGAGAGATGGAGGCGCTCGGTTGAGTAACCGACGCTGGAGTAAGTTTGGGCTCCGCCATGATGAGTTTTTTGTTTTATTTTTATTTTTATCTGTTTAGAGTAATTGGATAGAGAGATGAAGGCGGTAGACGAAAGAGAGATGGAGGCGGTCTATTTTGGTATGCTTTCCGCGGGTAAACCGTTGTCCTAATCCTATGAGTAGACACCCATTGTGGTCGCCAAAATGTAATAGGTACAAATATCATAGTAGAGTCGGAAGCCTACTCTAGAAAGTAGTACATGGTTAACCACAAGAAGTTAGCTCTAGATCTTGTTTGTGGAGATCAAGCCTCCCTTTTATAGCCATCTTTCTTCTTGGTCTTATCTAATACCCATCCTTTTAGAAGTATTTACAAGCATACCCTTTCTTCTTTTCTGAGATTGACTCTTTAGTCTTTCCTCTTGGACTTCTTATCTTGACTTTCCTTAATGGGTCACTAGGACTTCTTTCATTTGAGCCCAAATTATCTCTGAAGTCTTTCCTTAAGCCCTATTATTATCACATTTGGGTCATTTATCCCTTGGCATTTTCCAGGTATCTACATCGGTAATAACCAAGTTTTTATCATCGAATAAAATTATTGAAATCAAAGTTACTGCAAAAGTGCTAATCCTATACACAATGTTACAATTGGATATTGATTTGAGTTTGAAAATAGTTGATTTACATCCAAATCCACTCTGCTTGGTCGGCTTGTGTGATGGAAGAGGGAAGGAGGATAGTTGGGAACCAAAAGCATTTCATTTCCATATGAGTATCGGGTATCCCAGACTCGATGCTAATATCAAGACCGTCAATATATCATCATCCAATGATCCAAATGAGGCTGTCAAAAATTGTTGAATAAGGGCCTGTCAAGGGATACCTCCTCCATATTTGGAAGATAAATATTAAATTATAAATTACCAGACTACCCTTATCGGAATAAGTGCAATAAAAATTCCGAAGATTGTGAATATGACCAGACTACCCATATCGGAATTTTAGTAAATTAAATATTACAGACTGTTAAAATGATTGTATTACCCTTAATGGAAAAAAGTGCAACAAAATGTTATGAAGACTGTGAAAATGACCAGACTACCCTTATGAGAAATAAGTGAAGTAAATACTACAGACTGTGAAAATGACCATATTACCCTTAATGGAAATTAGTGCAGTAAATATTATGGAAACTGTGAAAATGACCAGACTACCCTTATCAGAAATAAGTAAAGTAAATATTACAGATTGTGAAAACAACCATACAACCCTTATAAGAAATAAGTAAAGAAAATATTACAGACTGTCAAAATGGCCATTTTACCCTTACTAGAAATAAGTGCAATAAATATTATGGAGACTGTGAAAATGACTAAACTACCCTTATCCGAAATAAGTAAAGAAAATATTACACATTTTGAAAACGATCATATTACCCTTACTGTGAAAATGACCATACTACACTTACTAGAAATAAGTGCAATAAATATCATGGAGACTATGAAAATGACTATTTTTCCCTTAAAGAAATATCATGGAGAATATGAAAATGACCAAACTTGTAGTTGCAGGAAATCCTACAACACACCCCTTGTATTATCATGATTATGATTTCTAGATCTAAACTTATTTGATATGAAAATTAAGATAAAGATAATGAAAATAGAAAATAAGACACAAGATTTACGTGGTTCGATCAATTTGATCTACATCCACGGGGTTAGGTTTGACTATGATCATTGAATTACATATGAATTACATTGAGACTCCATTAATGAGTATTTGGAGCTCTCTCTCTCTCTCTGGTTTTTGGTGAAGAATAAAAAGATAATAATAATACAAGTTACTTTTCTCTCTCCTACCTTTCTCTTTATATAGATATTTACACAGTGGATGACAGCTCATATGTGGTGGGATACAACTAACATTTCCCCTAATTTCGGAATCACCGTGCGATGTTCTCGTAGGCTCACGTTGGATCTTAATTTTCACACATGCTACGTTCTCTCGCAAGCTTCCCTACATTCTCGCGAGATCTTATTATTGTGCGATATTTGGATCCTACATCTTGCCTCTTTTTTCTTGGATATTGCTTGAAGAGCAATCTTTAAGGAAAAATCCTTCTTGTTGAAGTTGTTGGAGTAGTCTTTAATCTTTGTTGATGAAGGAACGAGTGAAAGAATATTGGATTTGAAAAGTACGTACTTGCCTCTATTCTTTTGTGAAGTTCCGGAATGTTGCGAAGTAAATAAGAAGTATCATCTATTGAAGTATGCGAAGTATGAAATATCCTTGAAGAAGTATAAGAAGCATGAAGTATCCTTGAAGAAGTACAAGAAATATTCAATTCTCGAAATGTAAGAAGTATCCGTCCTTGAATGAGAATAATAAGTATTGCCTCTATTCATGCAAAATTATTACCCCATTTTTGGTGATTCTTACCGAAGATAAAGAACATAAAATATTTTCTTGGTAATCCATAGTTGCCCCTGTTCTTTATCTATGAGGGTATAATCTTTGAGAAAATGTTGAATGTGCGAATTGTTTCTTCATTCTCATCTTTCCTCTGTCTCATGTTTTCTGCTCATGCGATAGTATAATCTCTTCAAGTTGCTTATAATTGTGCGAAATAATTGAGCGAAATGATCATATCGTTCGGAATAATCACATTCTGCGAAATAATCACATTCTGCAAAATTCTGACACATTCTGAATAACCCTATGAAACTCTGAATAATCCTACGAAATTCTGACACATTCTGCGAAATTTTGAATAATCCTGCGAAATTATGATACATTCTGCGAAATTCTGAATGATCCTGCGAAATTCTGAAAAATTCTGCAAAATTCTGAATAGTTCTGCGAAATTCTGAATAGTTCTGAATAATTCTGCTAAATTCTGCGATATTATTGCGAAATTCTGCAGTATTATTCCGTACAGTTTTGTAAAGTATTTATGCGAACATAATGCTTATGTGATGATTATGTTATGAAATGTGTATGCGATTTTTATGCCATGAAATGCTTATGCAATGCTTTTATGATGCGAGTATGATGCTTGTATGATGAGAATGCTTATCTATTGCAATGTATGGTTAAGGTTTGTGTTACTTAGCTCATTTTTCCGTCTAAAATTGATGTAGCTTTAAATTGCTTTCATTCTTCATTTCTCTGCCTTTTTCTTTATGTATGCATTCTTCTTCGTGTAGTTATTGTTCTTCACAAGTTCTTACTTGTGTTTCATCTTTCCTTTTTCCTGCACAATTAGTATCTCATAACAGTATGATCATAATATCAAGTCTGCGGCATTTTCACTGCCTCAGTTTCATTTACATTTACATATTCGCAAGCTTGTTTGCTTACATATAATCATTCTCGCAAGCTTACTTGCTTACTTATTTTCCTATGTGGTGTTATTTTGCTTTCCTAGTTAAAGGTCTTATTTTGCCACCTCTTGTCATTGCGACAAAATCGCAGGATGTCTTTGCACTTTCATGCAAAAACCCATTGATCTCGGCTTAACTTTTTCTCTAGTATTATTGCCTCTTCAGGATTGTTGCACAAATATGACAAGCCTTAATACCCTTGCGAGTAAAAATCCTCATGACATTTGCGTCTTAAGACACTTATCATCTCCCTAATGGAGGGTGCCGCCCTTATCTCCCCCTGGTTTCCCCTTCAATGAGGCGTACTTCTACCATACAAGGTTAGCTCCTCCCATCCGGTATTAACAACAACCAGTTGTTTTCGCAGCCTCTTGTCCCTTTTACCTATAGGGCTTATGGTTACGAGACTGCACCCTAAGTGGGGTTTTCTTCGGGCCGAGTGCAGTATAAGCCAAGACTTGTCAAGAATGGCAAGGACACTTCAAACGCCCCTGGCACTCTTGACTCAACCGTGTACCTTGGCGCCTTGATCATATCTGCACTCCTTGGGAGAGTCCTTATTACCTTAGTCGCCCAACCTAAGTCATACGCTTAGGCTCAGAATCCAAGGTGCCTCTCCCGGATAGGCTTTATTGACCCCAAATCTCCATGACTCAGGTTCCGGGGGCGGTGTAACCTTTCCCTGATCCATGCAACAGGTACCCCCTTATATGACGTACTTTAGGTCTTACATTTGCCTCTTGAGAAATTTTATTCGCGAACTAGGGTGTACGCCATAAAGGTTCGCCCCTATCTGTGAAATTTTATTCGCGTTTCTGCGAAATTTTCGCGTCTCTTTGTTTCTGCAAAATGTTCGCGTTTCTTTATTGTCTCATTCACCTTTTCATTTATGTCATCTCTTTAATTCATTCTTTCATTTTTGTCATCTCTTTCATTCATTCTTTCATTTTTGTCATCTCTTTCATTCATTCTTTCATTCTCATAATATCATATCATTTGAATCAAAATAAATATTCAAGATAAATTCTAATACATGGTAACTCTGAAATCTTTGTAATTGTGAAATCTTTATAATTCTGTGATTCTATCGCGTTTTTTAAATCAAATCAAAAATATTTTTATTCTCTGCAAAAGAAATATTCTAGAGAAATATATAAATTGAATTTTCTCAGTTTTCTGTAATTTTGAAATCTCGCAATCTTTGTAATTTTGAAGTCTTTGTAATCTTGAAATCTTAGTAATATTTATAATCTTTGAAATCTTGAAATCTTTGTAATCAAGCGATTGAATCGCTTTTTGTAAATCAAATCTAAAATCTTTTTATTCGTTCTTAATATAAAGTAAAATGTTCAATGAAGTGGTACTTATCTTTCATGTGAGTCGATGTTGTTGTCAAATAAGTGAAATAATGCCTTGAAATGTATGAGTTTCGCGCAGCAAAAAGAAGTGTGAGAAGTGAGACTTGAACCCTTGATCTGCTTCTTGGATTTTCTCGCACCATACCAACTGTGCTAAGCCTCTTTTGCGAAATAATCAAAGTTCTTGCGAAGTAATCAAATTCCAATTGTGTAAGAGGCAATTCTGTATAAATTTCGCATAATAAAAATAAACATGCGAGAAGCAAGAATTGATCCCGAGACCTGCTGCTTGCATTCATGCCTCCTGACTAACTGTGCTAACCCTCTCTTGCGAAATAATCAAAGACTGTGCGAAGTAATAAAATATCAACTCTGCGAAATGAATATTTGGGAAGCAAAAATTATTTGGTCGCAGGGAGAATCAAACCCATGTCCTCTAGTTTGTATACTCCTTCTCTGACCTTCTGTGTTACTTGTTGCTTGCGAAAGAAATACACAATGTTGTACTTTATTCCATTTCTTCGCCTTTAGGATTTCAAAAATGTGCGAAAAATTAAGCTTGATGAGGGATTCGAACTCGAGTCTTACAACTCACTCTAGCAAAGCTTGACCGACTGTGCTACCTCTTGTTTGTGAACTAATGAAACAATATTGCAAAATTATTCATTTTTTCACTATCTGTAAAAAGAAGAAAACTATGCTCGCAGGGAAGTTCGAACTTGCGACCACGAACGTACATATTGTTCTCTTGACCAACTGTTCAAGAATCTCTTTGCGAAATAAACGCACAATGTTTTTATCTTATTCTTTTATTCTCCCATGCAAATGAGAAGAAAATGAAAAATATATGTCTCTGCAAAATTCGAACCCGTGACCTATCGCTTACTCGCTCCAACTCAAACCATCAGTGCGAATTTCTGTTTGTGATAGAAATTACAGCATCTGCCTCTTATCTTTTCTTCGTCCTTCCTTAACTTCTTTCACATTTTCCTTCTTCTCCTGAACATGAAAATCTTCCACCGAAACTTCCATTTTCTCCTTAAATTTCACCACAACAACTAATTTTTTCTCTCACTCTTTTCATGTCTTTGAATTGTTGATGATGTTTACTCCCTGAAAGTGTGATTTCTTCCATAAAATTTCCATTTTTGAACCTAAATTTTGTAGATCTAGAAAAATATGAACAATAGCTAATCTTCATGAAAATTTCTTGAATCAACAAGTTACAGGAAGGATAAATCCTTTACTCGTCCCTGTTTCTAGCGTCATTATGTAGTTGCAGCAAATCCTACAACACACCCCTTGTATTATCATGGCTATGATTTCTAGATCTAAACTTATTTGATATGAAAATAAAGATAAAGATGATGAAAATAGAAAATAAGACACAAGATTTACGTGGTTCGATCAATTTGATCTACAGCCACGGGGTTAGGTTTCACTATGATCATTGAATTACATTGAGACTCCATTAATGAGTATTTGGAGCTCTCTCTCTCTCTGGTTTTTGGGGAAGAATAAAAAGATAATAATAATACAAGTTACTTTTCTCTCTCATCCCTTTCTCTTTATATAGATATTTACATAGTGGATGACAGCTCATATGTGGTGGGATACAGCTAACATTTCCCCTAATTTCGGAATCACCGTGCGATGTTCTCGTAGGCTCACGTTGGATCTTAATTTGCACACATGCTACGTTCTCTCGCAAGCTTCCCTACATTCTCGCGAGATCTTATTATTGTGCGATATCTGGATCCTACAAAACTAACCTTATCAGAAATAAGTAAAGTAACTATTACATACTATGAAAATGACTATATTACCCTTACTGAAAATAAGTGTAATAAATATATTGGAGACTGTGAAAATGACCAGACTACCCTTATCAGAAATAAGTAAAGTAAATATTACAGACTATGAAAATGACCATATTACCCTTACTGGAAATAAATCCAATAAATATCATGGAGACTATGAAAATGGCCAAGCTACCCTTATCAAAAATAAGTAAAGTAAACATTACAGATTGAAAATGACCATATTACCCTTACAGGAAATAAGTTCAATAAATATCATGGAGACTATGAAAATGACCAAACTACCCTTATCAGAAATAAGTAAAGTAAATATTACATACTATTAAACGTTCTCATTCATAACTACTTCTTCTTATCAACGGAGAGGGTGCAGGAGAACGTCGGCGGCTTTCCAAGGACTAAGTGAAACTCCAATCCGACTTTCGTTTCTTTGAGTTATCTTTCTTGCTGCTTTTTTGGTAAATAAACATGAATCACTCGCTTGTTCTTATTGAAGGCGCGGTGTATAGGATGATTAGGTGTAGTAGAGTTCGGTGGACGATGGTGATCAACATATGATGGTGTAAGAAGTTATCTTCTTTATTGTTTGCTAGTCCGGATTGGGTTCTTTTGGTCGCTGGAGTTTGGTACCGGTGGCGGTCGGATACAGAGCGGTGATGTTCTTGTTAAGTAGATAGCTTGAGAGTGATGGAGGCGCTGGTGAAGTATGACGTGTATTCTGGTGATTGCTACCGCTTCTTAGTGTTTGGGTTTGGTGAGAATGGAGGAGTTGAGATCGATGAACACGATGGTTAGGTAGATCTTCGTTGAGGTATATGTAGAGGGGTTGAGGGTACAAGTTTCGAAGGCGATGCTGTCTTGATACGTTCAAAAGACGTTGGGAGGAGTAAAACGACGCTAGTGTAGTTGCAGGAAATCCTACACTACACCCCTCACAAGATTTCATTAACATTCGACTCATTTTTGGATTAACAATCTTACTTTTCTTGATGAATCTTTGAACAATCTTACAAGAAAAGATAAAGGGATTAAGAACAACAACCACTCTTGATTTTCTCTCTCCTAATAGTTTTTTATTCCTCTCTCTAAAAAGATCTCTCCCTTCCTTACAGCTGATCGGCTCTTGACAGCTAATCCACCCTTTATTTTCGGATTTGTCTCGCGGCACTTTCGCGAGCTTACAAATGTTGATTTCGCAAGTCTTCTAATCTTCGCAAAATCGTCATACCTTTCTTAATATGAAGATGACATTATTTGTTATGTCGTTTCTGAAATCATTATGCGACGCTTTCGCAATATGTTGCTAATAGTTTCGCATTCATACTGTTTCGCATTATCTGTTTTCCATTGCCGGATATTCCTCAAATGGTTGAATCAGCAGCGGGAAATGATAGAGTGTCTTCTTTAGATGGGTACAAAGGTTATAACCAAATCCCTCTCTCTGAAGAAGATCAAGAGCATACTGCTTTTTTTGCTCCAAGAGGTTTATACTGTTATACAAAAATGCCGTTTGGTTTATGAAATGCAGGAGAAACGTATCAAAGAATGGTAGAGAAGGTGTTCGCGAAATGGATACACAAAACATTAGAGGTGTACGTGGATGACATGTTAGTGAAGAGTAAAGAAGCCAAAGATCATGTACAAGATTTGAGGGAGATTTTTGAACAAATGCAGCATTATAACATTAAACTGAACCATGAAAAATGCATTTTTGGGGTTGCATCGGGAAAAAATTTAGGCTACATTGTATCAAAAGAAGGAATACAAGTTGATCCAGAAAAGGTACAAGCAGTTCGTGATATGCCAACACCAGCAACGGTAAAGGATGTACAAAAATTGAACGGACTTTTAGCTTCGCTAGAAAGATTCATTTCGCGATCATCAGACAAATGTAAAAAAAAATTCAATATACTCATGAAGGGTGCGAAATTCAAATGGACTGATGAATGTGAAAAAGCTTTTCAAGGGATCAAAGAACACCTTATGAATACATCTATTTTACGAAAGGCAGAACCAGGAGAAGAACTATTGATCTATCTTGTGAAAACATCACATGCTTTAAGCGTTGTGTTATTGCGAACAGATGCATGAGTGGAAAAGCCCATTTATTACATCAGCAAAACATTTAACGCTGCAGAGAGGAATTATTCAAAGATTGAGAAGCTAATTTTAGAATTAGTATATGACGCATTTAAACTTCTCATATATTTTCAAACACACAAAATAAGGGTGCTAACAAAAGTACCAATTGAATCAGTGATGAAGAATTCAAAAAGATCAGGTAGGGTGGAGAGATGGAATGCACAAGTAGGACATTTCGAAATCAAGTATGAAATATTATCTTCACCAAAATCACAAGTTGTCACAGATTTCTTAGCAGAATTTCCTTTAGAAGATGATGAAGCGGTGGAGGAGATGATGGATATAGAAGAAGAACATGGAGATCCGAAAGACTTATTAACAGAACCAAATAGATGGTAGATATTGGTAGATGGATCATCAAATGGGGAAGGCAATGGGGTTGGAATTTTTTTAATTTCACCAGAAGGAGCGAAGATGGCTTTTTCATTCAGATTGGAATTCGCATCCACTAATAACGAAACGAAATATGAAGCTGCGGTACATTCCTTAAAGTTCGCAATAGAAATGAAACTATAAAATGCCAGGATCACTAGTGATTCGCATATAGTTATTCTCCAAGTAAAGGGAGAGTACACTACAAAATGGACCATCCTTGAAGAAATACAAGAAGCTCGTTGAAGAACTATCAGCGAAAATCACAAAGATAAAATGGAGGCACATTTCAAGGAAGGATAACAGACTTGCAGACGCTTTTGCTTTCATCTCAAGCATGATGACATATCCAACTGCGAGATGCATAAAAATACAGACACTTATGTCACCATCAATCAATAAAAGAAGAAGAAGAAGTGAACGTAATGATGATAGAAGGTGGAGAAGAAGAACAAACGAACAATATCGCAGATTGGAGAAAAGAATTTCATGCATATTTGACAAAAGGAGAAACACCAAGAAACAGATTGGAAGCACACAAGTTAAAAAGCCGCGCAACAAATTATGAATTAAGAGATGGGCTGATATACCTAAAATCCTTTAATGGACCATCATTCAGATGTTTAATACGAGAAGAAGGAGAAAAGGTGCTAAAAATGTTACATAGTGGGGATGCTGGAAATCACAGCGAGGGAAGATCTTTGGCACATAGAGAAAAATTGCAAGGCTATTACTGGCCATACATGCACGAAGATGCAAAACAAATATCAAGACGTTGCGAAGATTGTCAGCGGCACGGAAAGAAAATACACGCACCTGGAGCACCATTGTCATCTTCAACTAGTGTATGGCCTTTTGGAAAGTGGGGCTTAGATATTGTGGGGCCATTTTTACCAGGATCTGGACAAAGAAGATACTTAATAGTCGCAACAGATTATTTCACAAAATGGACAGAAGTAAAGGCAGTACAGCATATTCGCGACAAAGATATCTTTACATTCATATTCGAAAATATCATTTGCAGATTCAGAATTCCCGTGCAGTTGGTATCTGATAATGGGAAACAGTTTGAAGGACAGAACATAGAAATGTTACTTAATGCATTTAAGATAAAATGTGTAAAGTCTACTCCTCTGTATCCACAAGCTAATCGGCAGGCAAAGGCAACAAACAAAACAATTGCAGATATATTAAAGAAGAAATTAGAAGGACATCATAGAGCATGGTGCGAACAAGTACATAATGCAGTATGGGCTTATAACACAACTAGGAGAGAAGCTACTGGAATGTCACCTTTTTGTTTAACATACAAAGTTGAAGCGATGTTACCAACAGAAGTTGTTATTCTGACGACAAAGAGAGAAGCTTGGGAGAAAAATCTTAGTGCGGGTTTTATCTTAAGTAAACTTGATGAGTTAGAAGAAAAAAAGAGAAAGAGCTTTACAACATATGGAGAATTATCAGCAAAGATTAGCCCCATAATATAATAAACGTGTCAAAGTACGCGAATTTCAACCAGGAGATTTAGTTCTGCGAGAGACACCAATATATCAGCGAGAAAATGGTGGAAAGTTAGCGAAAAAATGGGATGAACCTTACATCATTAAGGAGATAGTTGGGACAGGATCTTATAAATTAATGGACCCATAAGGTAGAGATGTTGGTCATAGACTTGACAGACCATGGAACAGATTGTACTTAAAGAGATATTATTCATAAGAAGCTTTGAGAAGTTATGTATGACGCAACAAAACGATTACGAATAAACATTCAATGAAAGAATAGTTGCGAGATTATTCATATCAAAACAAGATCATGATGTGCGAAATTTTCGCAGAGATAATCATAGAACAGTGACATAAAAGAAAGGGGCGAACCTTTATGACGTACACCCTAGTTCGCGAATAAAATTTCGCAAGAGGCAAATGTAAGACCTAAAATACGTCATATAAAGGGGTACATGTTGCATGGCTCAGGGAAAGGCTACACCGCCACCAGAACCTGAGTCATGGAGATTTAGGGTCAATAAAGCCCATCCGGGAGAGGCACCTTGGATTCTCAGCTTAAGCATATGACTTAGGTTGGGCGACTAAGGTAATAAGGACTCTCCCAAGGAGTGCAGAATCTGACCAAGGAGCCGAGGTACATGGTTGACCAAAAGAAAAAGTTAAGACAAGATCAATGGGTTTTTGCATGAAAATGCAAGGACGTCCTGGGCATAATAAGACTTTTAACTAGGAAGGCAAAATAAGACCACATGAAAAAACAAAATATTTATAAGTATTCATAACAGATCATTTCTCGCAAGAAAGATAATGAGAGGCAAGTATGGGAATCAGTAAACAAGAGGAATTATCTTTCTCGCCAGCAAAATACTAAAAGAAAAAATTAATTCCAAAGTTGGTTGAAGAATATTATTCGCAAGAAATAATAAAGATGAAATAGTTCAAGAAGATAGAACTAGATAAGAAGCTCATGCTTCAGTATTAATTCCAGTAGAAGGAGACAACGGACGCTCTTCGCCAATGTTCTCATTATCTCCATCCTTTTCTTCATTTCGATTCTGATCTTCACCAACAATAATTTCTTTGAGAGGGACTTCTTTTTCGCCGCCATCTTGATTATCGCCAGCAATTACTTCTTTAGAAAGGATTTCTTTTTCGCTTCCATCTTGATTAGCACCAGCAGTTGCTTCCTTAGAAGGGATCTCTTCTTCATCTTCCAAAAGACTAATCTCTCCACCACTTTCATAATCATAATCACTGTCAGCAGGACGAGGAATTTCATCATCATCTACTTCTAAAGGTTCGATTGATGTAGGAGGAAGAAATTTGGACAATAAAATATCATTCACAAGAACTTCAGCCCGGAGATGAATTTGACGAAGACGTGCTCTCTGATGATTCCTATCTTGAATATCCTTAAAGTAAGCAAGATAATCAAGTCTTCTTTCTGCTCGGTCGCTAGAACCAGTAAGGATAGAGACGATTAGTGCATTTTCTTTGCGAATTTTGGAATATTTAGCCTCCAAAACAGAAATGGAGGAATGAAGATTTTTCTCAGACTCAGCGAAAAGTAGAATACAAAATTTCAGTAAGATGAAGAACTCAAAAGGGCATGACCAAGAAAAGATAGTTAAGGCTGTCAAACTGTTATGACTACCTTCTTTTTGCGAAATAAGGTGTTGAATCAAGGTTAGACAATTATTCTCCCAACGGTCCATCGCATCACCAAATTTATCTCCAACTAAACCTTTAAGTCGAGACTGAAGATTTTTCTCTTTAGAAATAAGAAAGGCATTTTTCTTCGCGAGAGAAGAATTAGATTCTTCTAATTTGGAATATTGTTCTTTAAGTTGGTTCGCCTTTACACTTAAAGCTATTCTACCTTGAATGAGTGTATCTCTTTCAGCCATAGATGACTTTGTTACTTCTTTAAGTTCATTTCTCAAAGAGCGAAGAGATTGTTCTTGGTCATCACATACTTTCTGAAGGATGCTAAGTTGTTGTGAAGATATCGCCATCTTGTTTAAACAAGTTCGCTTCTCTTGAGATAGAGTTTTATTCTCATTTGATAAAATTTCCATCCCTAGATTAGCTTTAGTTAAATAATAAGAGAGGCGAGATATTTCATTACTTAATAAATTTTGCCTCTGAACTAATTGGGTATTTTCATTGGTAAGATTATTTATATGATCAACAGAGTAAGAATAGAGGTTATCTAATTGGTTATATTGATCCGTCAAAACCTCTTTATCAACACGGGCTTTTTCAACAGCAGATTCAAATTGATATCTCTCCATTATTCGTTTCTGGTTTAAGGCTTAACATGCAAAAAAGGGATTTCAAGGACAATTAAATATGGAAAGGATAAAATCATTAGAAAGGAAAATTGAAGACACAGATAAGGAAATCATACCTCTCAGTTCATCATTCTTATTGCGAAGATTGTCGTGATCCCACAAAACATTCTGGAGCTTTTGATTTTCGAGACGAAGAGCATTACACTCTAAAGTCATCATTTGGAGATTCTTATTCAAGGTTTCAACCTCTTTTTCCAAAGCTATTTGCGAAGCAGCTCTGTCAGAGCCAAAATACTTACTCAGAATTTCGCAAACACCAGACTTGACAGGTTCAATGGGAGACTTCTTAACATCATCCAGGACCTCAGACAAAACTTTGAAAGCAATATCTATTCCTTCCACAGTTTCTTTCGAAAAAGGAAGAGGCTCAGGTAGAGAACTGGCAATGATAGAAGGTTGGGAAACATTATCAATAGGAGGAGAAGAAGTCTCATTTACAGAAGGATTAATAAGGGGGGTTTCAATCATTGAAAGGTCAATTGAATGGATGAAATCTGAGGCAACCTTTTCGCGAATTGGAGATAATGGTTTAACTTGCGAAGATGTCGCAGGAGATTTTGAAAGGATAAGTAAGTGAAATGGAACAGAGGTTTCAATGGTTTTGAGGTGGCGAGATTTCTTGAGAGGTTTGTTGGTATCCTTATCACCCTGCGAATCACAATCCAGATAAGAAACAGAGGAAACAATATTGTTATTAGAAAAGAATAATGTTTCTTACTACCTTCTGATCCACAGACTTTCTTTTGTTTACAACAACCTTATGCTGCGATTTGGGAATATTAGGGTTCTGAACCGTAAATTTGGTGTTAGAGGCGTTTTTGCTGAAATAAAAACAGTATGGGAATCACATAAACAACGTCAAATAAGGCAGTAAGCAAGATCAATTTCAGCAAAACCCATAAGAAAGAAAAAAGAAAACTAACCTCGATGAGTCCATGGAAAACACCAGCAGGAAGATTAATTCGTAAAAATTAAAAAGGAAGAAAGTTACGAACAGTGAAGATCTACAGAGGGAACAGTATAGAGATGAAGAAGAAATTAAAAAGATTGAAAGAATAAAAAGTTGCAATGGTTGAATTTGCAGAAGAACAATGAAGTTGCAGGGATGATGAAGAGAAAGTAAAAAGAAAAAAAAAGGGATTAGAAGAATATATATAGAAAAAGTTTCCCAAGAAGGTAACCACATTTAATGTGAAGAGAAGACGTGAACGGTTAAGAAATAACGGTTGCAAAGACGTGTCAAAAAATAAACGGAAGGAAAGATACGTGTAAAAGATTCATCATAGAAGAATGTGAGAAGATGAGTAGTTGCGGAATTTCTCATATCATTCTCTCCTTCGCAGAGAAGACATGAGATGAGGCAAGATGTAGGATCAGAATCTCGCAACAACAGTATGAATGCGAAACTATTAGCAACATATTGCGATAGCGTCGCAGAATGATCTCAGAAACGACATAACAAATAATGTCATCTTCAAATTAAGAAAGGTATGACGATTTTGCGAAGATTAGAAGACTTGCGAAATCAACATTTGTAAGCTCGCGAAAGTGCCGCAAGAAAAATCCGAAAATAAAGGGTGGATTAGCTGTCATCCACTATGAAAAAACCTTATCGGAATTTAGTAAAGTAAATATTACAGACTGTTAAAATGATTGTATCACCCTTAATGGAAAAAAGTGCAACGAAATATTATGCAGACTGTGAAAATGACCAAACTACCCTTATCAGAAATAAGTGAAGTAAATATTACAGACTGTGAAAATAACCATATTACCCTTAATGGAAATTAATGCAGTAAATATTATGGAAACTTTGAAAATGACCAGACTACCCTTATCGGAAATAAGTAAAGTAAATATTACAGATTGTGAAAACAACCATACAACCCTTATAAGAAATAAGTAAAGAAAATATTACAGACTGTGAAAATGACCATTTTACCCTTACTAGAAAAAGTGCAGTAAATATTATGGAGAATGTGAAAATGACTAAACTACCTTTATCCGAAATAAGTGAAGAAAATATTACACATTTTGAAAACATTCATATTACCCTTATTGTGAAAATGACCATATTACACTTAGTAGAAATAAGTGCAATAAATATCATGGAAACTCTAAAAATGACTATATTACCCTTACAAGAAATAAGTGCAATAAATATCATGGAGACTATGAAAATGACCAAACTAACCTTATCAAAAATAAGTAAAGTAAGTATTACATACTATGAAAATGACTATTTTAACCTTACTGGAAATAAGTGTAATAAGTATGCTGGAGACACTGAAAATGACCAGACTACCTTTATTAGAAATAAGTAAAGTAAATATTACAGACTATGAAAATGACCATATTACCCTTACTGGAAATAAATGCAATAAATATCATGGAGACTATGAAAATGACCAAACTACCCTTATTAAAAATAAGTAAAGTATATATTATAGACTGAAAATGACCATATTACCCTTAAAGGAAATAAGTTCAACAAATATCATGGAGACTATGAAAATGACCAAACTATCCTTATCAGAAATAAGTAAAGTAAATATTACATACTATTAAACGCGCTCATTCACAACTATTTCTTCTTATCAGCGGAGAGGGTGCAGGAGAAAGTCAGCGTATTTTCGAGGATTAAGTGAAACTCAAATCCGACTTTCGTTTCTTTCAGTTATCTTTCTTGCTGCTTTGTTGGTAAATAAATAGGAATCACTCGCTTGTTCTTATTGCAGGCGTGGAGTATAGAATGATTAGGTGTAGTAGAGTTCGGTGGGCGATGATGATCAGCGTATGATGGTGTAAGCAGCTATCTTCTTTATTTTTTTCTAGTCCGGATTGGATTCTTTTGGTCGCTGGAGTTTGGTAATGGTGGCGGTCGGATACAGAGCGGTGTTGTTCTGGTTAAGTAGATAGCTTGAGAGTGATGGAGGCGCCGGTGAAGTATGACGTGTATTCTGGTGATTGCTACCGCTTCTTAGTGTTTGGGTTTGGTGAGAATGGAGGAGTTCAGATCGATGAAGACACTGGTTAGGTAGATAGTCGTTGAGGTATATGTAGAGGGGTTAAGGGTACAAGCGTCGAAGGCGATGCTGTCTTGATACGTTCTAAAGACGTTGGGAGGAGTAAACCGGCGCTAGCAAGAGAGAGATGAGGCGATGGAGAGAGAGAGTGTGTGATAGAGGCGTTGGTCAGAGAGATATGGAGGCGCTAGAGAGAAACATGCGCTCGTGAGAGAGAGAGAGGGGGAGATGGAGGCGCTGGCGAGAGAGAGAGAGATGGAGGCGCTGTTGAGATAGAAAAGTTGGAGAAAGGTGTGGGCGCGTTATATGCTGACGCTGAAGAGATTAAGTTATAGATGTTGATGATTTGACGTTGTTGCATTGTTTGATGATGGATGGTTTTAAAGGCGCTAAAGAGAATGAATGAAATGTTGGCGCCATGATGAGTTTTTTGTTTATCTATTTAGGGAAATTAGAGAGAGATGGAGGCGCTCGGTTGAGTAACAGACGCTGGAGTAAGTTTGGGCTCCGCCATGATGAGTTTTTTGTTTTATTTTTGTTTTTATCTGTTTAGAGTAATTTGATAGAGAGATGAAGACGATAGACGAAAGAGAGATGGAGGCGGTCTATTTTAGTGTGCTTTCCGCGGGTAAACTGTTGTCCTAATCCTATAAGTAGACTCCCACTGTGGTCGCCAAAATGTTATAGGTACAAATATCATAGTAGAGTCGGAAACATACTCTAGAAAGTAGTATATGGTTAACCACAAGAAGTTAGCTCTAGATCTTGTTTGTGGAGATCAAGCCTCCCTTTTATAGCCATCTTTCTTCTTGGTCTTATCTAATACCCATCTTTTAGAAGTATTTACAAGCATAACCTTTCTTCCTTTCTGAGCTTGAATCCTTAGTCTTTCCTCTTGGACTACTTATCTTGACTTTCCTTAATGGGTCACTAGGACTTCTTTCATTTGAGCCCAAATTATCTCTGAAGTCTTTCCTTAAGCCCTATTATTATCACATTTGGGTCATTTATCCCTTGGCATTTTCCAGGTACCTACATCGGTAATAACCAAGTTTTTATCTTCGAATATTATTACTGAAATCAAAGTTACTGCAGAAGTGCTAATCCTATACACAATGTTACCATTGGATATTGATTTGAGTTTGAAATAGTTGATTTACATCCAAATCCACTCTGCTTGGTCGGCTTGTGTGCTGGAAGAGGGAAGGAGGAAAGTTGGGAACCAAAAGCATTTCATATCAATATGAGTATCGGGTAACCCAGACTCGATGCTAATATCAAGATCGTCAATATATCATCATCCAATGATCCAAATGAGGCTATCAAAAAATGTTAAATAAGGTCCTGTCAAGGGATACCTCCTACATATTTGGAAGATAAATATTAAATTAGAAAATTACCATACTACCCTTATCGGAATAAGTACAATAAAAATTCTGAAGATCGTTAATATGACCAGACTACCCTTATCGGAATTTTTTTAAATTAAATATTACAGACTGTTAAAATGACTGTATTACCCTTAATGGAAAAAAGTGCAACAAAATATTATGCAGACTGTGAAAATGATCAGACTACCCTTATCAGAAATAAGTGAAGTAAATATTACAGACTGTGAAAATGACCATATTACCCTTAATGGAAATTAGTGCAGTAAATATTATGGAAACTTTGAAAATGACCAGACTATCCTTATCGGAAATATGCAAAGTAAATATTACAGATTGTGAAATCAACCATACAACCCTTATAAGAAATAAGTAAAGAAAATATTACAGACTGTGAAAATGACCATTTTACCCTTACTAGAAATGAGCGCAATAAATATTGGAGACTGTGAAAATGACTAAACTACCTTTTATCCGAAATAAGTAAAGGAAACATTACACATTTTGAAAACGATCATATTACTCTTACGATGAAAATGACCATATTACACTTACTAGAAATAAGTGCAATAAATATCATGGAAACTATGAAAATGACTATATTAACCTTACTGGAAATAAGTGTAATAAATATGGTGGAGACAGTGAAAATGACCAGACTACCTTATTAGAAATAAGTAAAGTAAATATTACAGACTATGAAAATGACCATATTACCCTTACTGGAAATAAATGCAATAAATATCATGGAGACTATAAAAATGACCAAACTACCCTTATCAAAAATAGGTAAAGTAAATATTACAGACTAAAAATGACCATATTACCCTTAAAGGAAATAAGTTCAACAAATATCATCGAGACTATGAAAATGACCAAACTATCCTTATCAGAAATAAGTAAAGTAAATATTACATACTATTAAACGCGCTCATTCATAACTACTTCTTCTTATCAACGGAGAGGGTGCAGGAGAACGTCAGCGGCTTTCCAAGGACTAAGTGAAACTCCAATCCGACTTTTCTTTCTTTCAGTTATCTTTCTTGCTGCTTTGTTGGTAAATAAACATGAATCACTCGCTTGTTCTTATTGAAGGCGCGATGTATAGGATGATTAGGTGTAGTAGAGTTCGGTGGGCGATGGTGATCAGCGTATGATGGTGTAAGAAGCTGTCTTCTTTATTGTTTGCTAGTCCGGATTGGGTTCTTTTGGTCGCTGGAGTTTGGTACTGGTGGCGGTCGGATACAGAGCGGTGCTGTTCTGGTTAAGTAAATAGCTTGAGAGTGATGGAGGCGCTGGTGAAGTATGACGTGTATTCTGGTGATTGCTACCGCTTCTTAGTGTTTGGGTTTGGTGAGAATGGAGGAGTTGAGATCGATGAACACGCTGGTTAGGTAGATCATCGATGAGGTATATGTAGATGGGTTGAGGGTACAAGCGTCGAAGACGATGCTGTCTTGATACGTTCAAAATACGTTGGGAGGAGTAAACCGGCGCTAGCAAGAGAAAGATGAGGCGATGGCGAGAGAGTGTGTGATAGAGGCGCTGGTGAAAGAGAGATGGAGGCGCTAGAAAAAACAGGCGCTCGTGAAAGAGAGATGAAGGCGCTGGAAAGAGAGAGAGAGATGGAGGCGTTGTTGAGATAGAAAAGTTGGAGAAAGGTGTAGGCGCGTTAGATGTTGACGCTGAAGAGATTAGGTTATAGATGTTGATGATTTGACGTTGTTGCATTGGTTGATGATGGATGGTTTTAAAGGCGCTGAAGAGAATGAATGAAATGTTGGCGCCATGATGAGTTTTTGGTTTATCTATTTAGGGAAATTAAAGAGAGATGGAGGCGCTCGGTTGAGTAACAGACGCTGGAGTAAGTTTGGTCTCCGCCATGATGAGTTTTTTGTTTTTATCTGTTTAGAGTAATTGGATAGAGAGATGAAGGCGGTAGACGAAAGAGAAATGTAGGCGGTCTATTTTGGTGTGCTTTCCGCGGGTAAACCGCTGTCCTAATCCTATGAGTAGACTCCCATTGTGGTCGCCAAAATGTAATAGGTACAAATATCATAGTAGAGTCAGAAGCCTACTCTAGAAAGTGGTACATGGTTAACCACAAGAATTTAGCTCTAGATCTTGTTTGTGGAGATCAAGCCTCACTTTTATAGCCATCTTTCTTCTTGGTCTTATCTAATACCCATCCTTTTAGAAGTATTTACAAGCATACCCTTTCTTCCTTTCTGAGCTTGACTCTTTAGTCTTTCCTATTGGACTTCTTATCTTGACTTCCCTTAATGGGTCACTAGGACTTCTTTCATCTGAGCCCAAATTATCTCTGAAGTCTTTCCTTAAGACCTATTATTATCACATTTGGGTCGTTTATCCCTTGGTATTTTCCAGGTATCTACATCGGTAATAACCAAGTTTTTATCATCGAATATAATTACTGAAATCAAAGTTACTGTAGAAGTGCTAATCCTATACACAATGTTACAATTGGATATTGATTTGAGTTTGAAAATAGTTGATTTACATCCAAATCCACTCTGCTTGGACGGCTTGTGTGCTAGAATAGGGAAGGAGGAAAGTTGGGTGTAGTTGCAGGAAATCCTACACTACACCCCTCACAAGATTTCATTAACATTCAACTCATTTTAGATTTTTTTACTCAAAGAAATAAACACCATTAATGCGAAAAGACGTGAGCGGTTGAAAAGCAGCGGCTACAAAAGACGTGTCAAGAAATAGATGGAAGAAAGGATATGTGTGATAAATGCAGAATATGAAGAGATGGACAGTTGCGGCATTTCGCAGAGAAGATAGGAGAAGAGGCAAGATGTAGGATCATAATTTCGCAGCAATAATGCCTCATCGAAATTATCAACAACACAACACAACAGCGTCCCAAAACAATTTCAGAAATGACATAATAAACGACGTCAGCTAAAATCATGAGAAAAATGTGATGGTCCTGCGAAGATAAGAGAGTTTGCGAGATTAACATTTGTAAGGTTGCGAGAATATCGCAAGCCATATCCAAAAATAAAGGACAGATTAGCTGTCATCCACTATGTGATTCCCTATAAATAGTCGTTCAGTGGTAAAGGAAAGAGGGAGATCTTTTTTTGAGTGAGAAACAAGTAAATAGGAGAGAGAAAATCTAGAGCAGTGGTTATTCTTGATTGCTTTATCTTTTCTTGTAAGATTGTTCAAAGATTGATCAATAAAATTAAGATTGTTAATCTAAAATGAGTTGAATGTTAATGAAATATTGTGAGGAGTGTAGTGTAGGATTTCCTGCAACTACATTGGGAACCAAAAGCATTTCATTTCAGTATGAGTATTGGGTAACCCAGACTCAATGCTAATATCAAGACCGTCAATAAATCATCATCCAATGATCCAAATGAGGCTGTCAAAAATTGTTAAATAAGGGCCTGTCAAGGGTTACCTCCTCCATATTTGGAAGATAAATATTAAATTAGAAAATTACCAGACTACCCTTATCGGAATAAGTGCAATAAAAATTCCAAAGATTGTGAATATGACCAGACTACCCTTATCGGAATTTAGTAAAGTAAATATTACAGACTGTTAAAATGATTGTATTACCCTTAATGGAAAAAAGTGCAACGAAATATTATGTAGACTGTTAAAATGACCAGACTACCCTTATCAGAAATAATTGAAGTAAATATTACAGACTGTGAAAATGACCATTGTAGTTGCAGGAAATCCTACACTACACCCCTCACAAGATTTCATTAACATTCAACTCATTTTGGGATTAACAATCTTAATTTTATTGATGTATCTTTGAACAATCTTACAAGTAAAGATAAAGGGATTAAGAACGACAACCACTCTTGATTTTCTCTCTCCTAATTGTTTTTTCTCTCTCTCTCTCTAAAAAGATCTCCCACCCCTTTCCTTTACAACTGAATGACTATTTATAGGGAATTACATAGTGGATGACAGCTAATCTGTCCTTTATTTTCGGATATGGTTTGCGAAATTCTCGCAACCTTACAAATTTTAATCTCGCACACTTCCTAATTTTCGCAATTCCATCATATTTTTCTCATGATTTAGCTGATGTCGTTTATTATGTCGTTTCTGAAATTGCTTTGTGACATTGTTGTGTTATGTTGTTAATAATTTCGCTGAAGTGTTGCAGCTGCGAGATTCTGATCCTACATCTTGCCTCTCTTCTCATGTCGTCTCTGCAAAGAAGAGAATGATATGAGAAATGCCGCAGTTATCTATCTCTTCGTATCCTGCATTTATTACATGTATCTTTTCTTCCATTTTTTTCTTGATACGTCTTCTGTAACCGCTGCTTCTCAACCGTTCACGTCTTTTCGCCTTAATTGTGTTTATCTTCTCGAAAAAATTTCCTCTATATATATTCTTTCTTACTCTCCTTTTCTATCTTTTTACTCTCTTTTTTATCTTCTCTGCAACTTCATCATTTTCTCCGTAAATTCCTCTACTGTAATTTTTCTTCTATCTTCTTTCTTCAATCTTCTTAATTCTTCATTCATTCTCATACTCTGTACTCAAATATGCCTCCAAGCGGTCAAAAGCATAGGAAAACCTTGAAGGAAGTTCAAAAATATCTTGCCGAGAGAGGTTTCACACTTTCCACCATTCCTGGTGAAAGTTCCAAATCAATTCTTTCCATTAAACTTTTCACTGATCATCACTGTGATGATCAGACAATCATAGTCTCGCTGGGTCAAATTCTCGCAGGTCTCCATATTCCTCTTTATAACCCTGACGTTCCTCTATTTTATGAAACTCTTGCTCATTCGAATTTTTCGCGAGCTATGTTCCAATTAAGTGGGGATTGCATCCGTCTGATATTGGAGTTTGCTAATCGCGGTGCTGGTAAAGGATCTCTTTATCCTAAAGAGCTTAGGGATCCTAAATTTGCATACTTGGAGATAGTCGCTGAGAAATACACAGTAGCGAATTTCTTCAAAAATTATGAACTAATATCTATGAAAAAGGAGAATACTCGCTGGGGTGTTCGCTTGAAAAGGAAGGATGTTATTGCTGAAGATAAAATGCTCATGCATGACATTGATTGGCACTCTGGAATAAATAAAACCCCTCTCCAATCAAAAGATGATAAATGGTGTGTCTTCCCCTTGATGCTGAAAGGACCCTATATTGCTGGTTCTAATGTCATTCCTGCGAATCTCACCGCTTATCGACCCTGGGTATTCTCTTGGCCTGATAAAGTGAAAGAGGTATATTTCTTCCAATTTCGCCCACTTTATGTTTCTTTATTTATCTTTACTCTTGTGTTCGCTGATTCTTGCGACATTCTACAGATCCAGAAACTGAAAGATAGCTATCGCAGGAATGGGAAAGCCAATACCTTACTAGCTCTTCGCTCACAGATGAGGTAAGAAATACTCTTTCATGATTTTAAACAATATATTGTTGCTTTTTTTTCTTATCTTCATTTGTGTGTGAAGGTTATTGCTGAAGTAGAAGAACCCACCAAGGCTGCGACGGCTGGTGATAAGAGTAAAGATATTCTTCGCAAATGAAAATCATCTGCATCCTCTTCAAATAAAAGAAAGATAGGGAATTCTCCTCCTCCTTCAGATGTTCATTTCCCTGATGGTTCTGAAGATGATGAAGACAACAAAGATGATGATGACGACTCTGCTGCAAATAAAGATTCTCCACCTGAATCCTCTATGGCACAATTATCTGGTATCTTCTCTGATTCTTGGCAAGGGATGGGAGATAATTACCTCGCAAGTACATGCAAAGCTCTCGCAACTATTTGCGATACTCCTTTGTTGGATGGTGATAGTTCTCTTCGTGGAGTCTCCATATCAGTGACTCCTAGCTTCCTAAATTCTCTCAATAGTTTGGTATGCCTTCGTCTTTTTACTTCTTCATTATTGTGACTCAAAATTTCTTTTTATTTTAATTATTTTTTTTATTTTCTTCGCAGGATGGAAAAGCTTCTTTCGCTGTTGCCTCAGATTGGAGACACGAAATTCTTGAAAAGAGGAATCTTCAATTTCGTACGAAGAATGAAGAACTGGAAACTGAAGATAAGAGTCTTCGTGAGAAGAACGAAGAATTAGAAGCTGAAGTTAAAGGTCTTCGCGAGAATAACAAACAATTGGAAACCGACACTTCTTCGTAAAGGAACAAAATTTCGACTCTTCAAAAATCTAATGATCAGCTCTATGGTATGCAATTTTTCTCCTTTCCTTTCATTCATTCATCCTATTGTCTTATCTTATTTGATTAATCTTTTTTGTGGACATTTATGGTCTTTCTGATGAAGCCACTCTTCTTCGTTCATTTCCCGATGCCCTAGATAATGACACTCTTCTTGAACATCTTAATAAATCTTTGAATATTTTCTCTAATGATAAAATTTCATCTCTGCCTTTGAATGAACTTAAATCCAAATTTCGCCTCTTAGAGATTGATCATAGATCTAGTTTAGGTTTAGCCAACCAATTTAAATGTTTTTATCTCAATTCTAAAGAGAAGATCATTAAATTAAGAACCAAGATTAGCAAACTTATAGATGATAAAGATCGTATCTCTAATCAAGGTGTTAAGGATTTGGCGAAATTCCAAGAGACCCTTCTTGAGGTTCAACTTGAACGAGATGAAGCCAATCGTCAAAATGTTGTGCTTAGCGAGAGAGAAAACCAAGTTCGTTCTCGTCTTCTCATAAATAATGATGATGAGTTCGCTTGGGCTGCGAAAATCTTAGATGATGCCAGAAAGGATTTAGGCGTAAATATTAATCTCCAAGCTGAGCATACAGCCTTGATTAAAGATATGATTTCTGACAGAGAAGGTCACCAACTGTTCTTTTTTACTAGTCTTTTGTCTCTTTTGAGTTCTCACTAAATTATTAATTGATTGTCTTTTGTTCGCAGGTTCTGAGAGTAGATATCGCCACAAAATTGAAGAACTTGAAGCTGAGAAATGGGAACTCGGAAAGAGTCTTTCTTCTCGCAACGATAAATATTCTAGATTGAAGAATCAATTCAAGATCAATGTTGCGAACTTTAAGAATGACGCTCTGCATTTTCGCAATCAAACTATTCAAATGTTTTGCAATGACCATACAAGGTTGAAGGATGCTTCTACCATACAAGGTTGGATCCTCCCATCCAATCTTAACAACAACCAGTTGTTTTCGCAGCCTCTTATCCCTTTTACCTATAGGGCTTATGGTTACGAGACTGCACCCTAAGTGGGGTTTTCTTCAGGCCGAGTGCAGTATAAGCCAACTCTTGTCAAGAATTGCAAGGTACGCTCCAGACGCCCCTGGCACTCTTGACTCAACCGTGTACCTCGGCGCCTTGATCAGATTCCTCACTCCTTGGGAGAGTCCTTATTACCTTAGTCGCCCAACCGAAGTCATATGCTTAAGCTGAGAATCCAAGGTGCCTCTTCCCGATGGGATTTATTGACCCCAAATCTCCATGACTCAGGTTCCGGTGGCGGTGTAGCCTTTCCCTGAGCCATGCAACAGGTACCCCCTTATATGACGTATTTTAGGTCTTACATTTGCCTCTTGGGAATTTTTATTCACGAACTAGGGTGTACGCCATAAAGGTTCGCCCCTTTCTCTTTTGTCATTGTTATCTGATTGTCTTTTGTAGAATTTATTATCTCTGCGAAGTTCTCGTGTATCATCATATTGTATTTGTATTTCGCAATCTCAATTTTGTCATTCAATAAAATGTATTTTTGAGAATTTTATTTGTTGCGATAGTGTCGCAACAAATCAATCATTCATACACTTCTTATTTTTATTACTTTCGCCATTCTTTGCCTCTTTGTTATTCTCCGATATTGCTTCATTGATAGTAAATTGTTCACAATTTCTTACTATGAACTAGCATCATCCTCACAACATTTATACTTCTTTTTGTTCGATGGCATCCACCATCAACCTCTCACTTCTTTGTGTTTCTCTGATTTTGTGTCGCCAACTTTCCTTCTTGGTTGCTCTTCCTTCGCAGGATTCTACCTCAGTTTCGTAACATTTCTTTCCTTCAACCCAATCTCCCTTTATGATTCCTACACCACTGGGGTGAGGGAACTTGATGCACTGGTGGAAAGTTGAAGCTACACCTAGAATCCCATGTAGCCAAGGCCGTCCAATCAATCCATTGTAGGGTGATTCTATGTCAACGACACAGAACAGGATTTCAGAAGATATCCCCTTCAATGGGATTTGCATAGTAACTTCCCCTTTAGGCTTGTTGGAAGTACCATTAAAACCATATATCTTATATGTTGATGGTATAAGATCATCATCTCTCCCTCCCATGGTTTTATAAGTATGATAGAATAAGATATTCACAGAGCTTCAAGTATCGATCAGAATTCTATTAATTGCCCATGAATCTTCAGCTTCACCATCTTCATCTTCTTTAGGTTTTGGATTAATTTTTAATTTTACCACTAATGGATTGTCATGTACTTCTCCACCTTCAGGGACTTCTTCTGCGGTAAAAGAAATAGTCTGTTTCTGCTATTCCTCTAGCGACGAGATTTTGGAAATATTCATAATTTCTCTTCCATCATTGTCTCTTGCGAACACTCTACTCAAAACATTGTCATGAAAATCTTCAATTGTCTTGTATGAATGTACGATAGAGTGACAGAATAGATTCTTTGCTTTAGCACCAACTTATACGAAAAATGTTTCCTTTTCTTTTATCGTGTTTACTCTGTGATGCTCTAGTGGTGGTGGCGACAATGGTTGAGATTGTAGATGCCCTACCAGAAATGGTTTAGCTTTCCTTGATCTATCATTCTCAGAATAATTTTCTTTATATTTCTGCAATCATTTGTAGTATGTCCATGGAAATGATGATAAGAACAGAACTCATGACTTTTGTTGCTTGAAGGTGGTTCAGTTCTCATGTTCCATGGTGTTGGTATATTCTCCATCAAAATTGTAGCTTCCCATATTTTCTCCATGCTTGCATTTAGAGGTGGCATCTTGATCTCCTCCCACACTATCTTGTGGCTTCCCTGTCCTCTATGATAGTTTTGCCTCTGACCTACATAAGTTTCTCGCGGCTGATCAAGTCTTTGAATCTTGTCATTTCCACCACGATTGTATAAATTTCTTTCTCTTTCATACTCCTCTTGATCTCGGCTTCCCATAGCCACCAGCTTTTGTTGATTGTTGCCCGTCACCTTTTCTTGTTGTCCTTGCGAAGTGCTCGCCACTGTGTTTATTAGTTTGGGTAATAAGCTTGCATTCGCTGCTTGTGAACTGGTATTCACAACTGGGTATGATTCCATCTCATTTTGCCTTTCCTCTAGAAAATTTACTCTTCCTGAAGTTCTCGCAGTTCTGTCATTGTGATTGTGTTCTTGACTCTGAAAATTTGGACATACAATAGATTGGTTGCACACATAGCATTAATAAATGACAAGATAAGATATCTCTCATCCACACGGCCAGCCATCTCACTACACATAGTCCTCCACCTTTTGGTCAGATGCTTCAAACTTTCGCCAATCCTTTGTTTTAATCCAAACACATCTTCAATACCAGGTCGCGAAGAATTGTTACTTATATATGCCCCCAAGAATGTGGTCTGCAAATGATTGAAAGATGTTATTGTATTTTTTTGGTAGACCTTCGAACCATTTTAACACCTCTCATGTTAGACTGGATGCAAAATACTTGCACAATACGGCATCATGATTTTCCCACTATAACATGCATCTCACATAGGCTTTGATGTGTTGAATTGCACAAGTTGTTCCATCAAAGATGTTGGTTAACGCAGGAAAATTGCATTTCGGGGGTATTCATCCTAGTTGTACTTCTCTTGTAAATGGAGTTTTTGAAGCTTCTTCTATAGCTTCGTCTAATTGTCTTCTGCCCATTTCCCCTCTATTATTTAGCATTCCTCTCATTTCTTCTAATTCTTTTAAGATTTGTTCATTTACGCCTAAATTTTGATCCATTGGTCTTTTTAATTTCGCCTCCCTTCTTCTGCGTTCATGTCTTTCTTCTCTCGCGAAATTTCGCATTTCTTCTTCATCATCCTCATCTCATCTTCTCCTGCGATTCTCTTCCTCATCTCTATCTTGAATTCGCATATAATGATGTCTCTCATTTTCCCCTCCATGATTTTGTTCATTTCTTATCAATTCCATTCGTTGTCTTTCATCCCTCCTTTGTACTCTATCATACTCTTTATTGAGATTACCGTTATTCCAGTTTTGTGTACGCCTTCTTTCTTGATTGTCTTGATTATTATGGCGAATCGCCTCCTGCATATCTTGTTCTTCCATTTCCGCTCTCAATCTTTCACGTTCGCGAGTTAAACGTGCTTGTTCAGCATAATGTCTTTCAATTTCTTCTTCAATCGTTTGTTGATTTCTTTGAGCTTCTCTCTCGTGTAAAATTATCCTTCCTTCTTCTCGATTCCCTTCGCCATCTTGATTATTTCGTCCCTGACGTTGTCCATTCTCTTGATTTCTATCATTTTGCCTATCATCAAAAGTTTCATTTTGTGGAACGTAACGATCATCAGTCCTTTCTCTATCTTCGCGATGTTCTTCATTAGGATTTGATATTTCTTCTCGAATATAATTTCCAGCATTAACTGTGAGAGGTTTCTCCTCATCTCTCTTCTAGTCGATCTTGAATATGATCTTGTAGTACTTCTCGATCTTCTACTCTGTAGTCTCATATTTTCCATCCTCAATTCGTGATTTTGCCTTGTTAGATTTGCACGTTCTTCTGCCTCAGCTCTTCTTTCTTCATGTATTCTTAGTCTCAACGTTTCTAACGCTCCAATTTCCTCATCTCCATGAATTATTCCTTCATCTGCTTCTTGATTTCTCTCTACCTGTCTATGGTTCCTGGTTTGCTGCTCTTCTTCTACTTCTTCTGCCAAGTGTGTACACTCACTCTATCATAATCTAATGTTCCATTTTGTACCGGTGTTTGCTGAACTGGCGGTTGAACTTGATTTTCTCCATTATTTCTTCTTCTAGTAGATTCTCCCATTTCACTTCTCTCCCTTCCAGCAAGTCTTTTACTTTTTCTTCTAGCAGTTGTCGGTTGTTCCGATACATTTCTCCTTCTATCCATTCTTTCAATACTAACAAATTGTAAGAGATTATGTAAGTTTTTTCACCAATTACTTTCAATTCTAATAAATCATTGTAGTTGCAGGAAATCCCACAACACACCCCTTGTATTATCATGACTATAATTTCTAGATCTAAACTTATTTGATATGAAAATAAAGATAAAGATAATGAAAATAGAAAATAAGACACAAGATTTACGTGGTTCGATCAATTTGATCTACATCCACGGGGTTAAGGATCTTCACTATGATTTTCTGTAATTACATATGAATTACATTGAGACTCTATTAATGAGTATTTGGAACTCTCTCCCTTTCTTTGGTTTTTGGGTAAGAATAAGAAAATAATAATAATACCAGTTTTTTTCTCTCTCATACCTTTCTCTTTATATAGGATGCTACCTAGTGGATGACAGGTCATATACAGCTAAGATTTCCCCTAATTTCGGATTTGGCTTGCGATGATATCGCAAGCTTACAAATGTTAATTTCGTAGATCTTCTAATCTTTGCAAAGTTATTACATTTTTCTTATGTTTAAGCTAATATCACTTATTGTGTCGTTTCTCAAAGTGTTCTGCGACATTTTTGTAATGCATTGTTAAGAATTTCGCGAGCGTATCGTTGTCGCGAAATTCTGATCATACAATCACAATATTAATCTTCAACTTTTTCTAGAAGAATCTTCAATCTTCAACCCCTCCCTGTTTCTAGCGCCATTATGTAGTTGCAGGAAATCCTACACTACACCCCTCACAAGATTTCATTAACATTCAACTCATTTTTGGATTAACAATCTTAATTTTATTGATGAATCTTTGAACAATCTTACAAGTAAAGATAAAGGGATTAAGAACAACAACCACTCTTGATTTTCTCTCTCCTAATTATTTTTTCTCTCTCTAAAAAGATCTCCCCCCTTTTCCTTTACAACTGAATGGCTATTTATAGGGAATTACATAGTGGATGACAGCTACTCTGTCCTTTATTTTCGGATATGGTTTGAGACATTCTCGCAACCTTACAAATATTAATCTCGCACACTTCCTAATTTTCGCAAGTCCATCATATTTTTCTGATGATTTAGTTGATGTCGTTTATTATGTCGTTTCTGAAATTGCTTTGCAACATTGTTGTGTTATGTTGTTAATAATTTCGCTGAAGTGTTCCAGCTGCGAGATTCTGATCCTACAACCATATTACCCTTAATGGAAATTAGTGCAGTAAATATTATGGAAACTGTGAAAATGACCAGACTACCCTTATCGGAAATTAGTAAAGTAAATATTACATATTGTGAAAACAACCATACAACCCTTATAAGAAATAAGTAAAGAAAATATTACAGACTGTGAAAATGACCATTTTACCCTTACTAGAAATAAGTGCAATAAATATTATGGATACTGTGAAAATGACTAAACTACCCTTATCCGAAATAAGTAAAGGAAATATTCCACATTTTGAAAACGATCATATTACCCTTACTGTGAAAATGACCATATTACACTAAATAAGTGCAATAAATATCATGGAGACTATGAAAATGACTATATTACTCTTACAAGAAATAAGTGCAATAAATATCATGGAGACTATGAAAATGACCAAACTAACCTTATCAGATATAAGTAAAGTAACTATTACATACTATGAAAATGACTATTTTACCCTTACTGAAAATAAGTGTAATAAATATGCTGGAGACTGTGAAAATGACCAGACTACCCTTATCAGAAATAAGTAAAGTAAATATTACAGTCTATGAAATGACCATATTACCCTTACTGGAAATAAATGCAATAAATATCATGGAGACTATGAAAATGACCAAACTACCCTTATCAAAAATAAGTAAAGTAAATATTACAGAATGAAAATGACCATATTACCCTTACAGGAAATAAGTTCAATAAATATCACGGAGACTATAAAAATGACCAAACTAACCTTATCAGAAATAAGTAAAGTAAATATTACATACTATTAAACGTGCTCATTCATAACTACTTCTTCTTATCAACGGAGAGGGTGCAGGAGAACGTCAGCGGCTTTCCAAGGACTAAGTGAAACTCCAATCCGACTTTCGTTTCTTTCAGTTATCTTTCTTGCTGCTTTGTTGGTAAATAAACATGAATCACTCGCTTGTTGTTATTGAAGGTGCAGTGTATAGGATGATTAGGTGTAGTAGAGTTCGGTTGGCGATGGTGATCAGCGTATGATGGTGTAAGCAGCTATCTTCTTTATTGTTTGCTAGTCCGGATTGGGTCCTTTTGGTCGCTGGAGTTTGGTACTGGTGGCGGTCGGATACAGAGCGGTGTTGTTCTGGTTAAGTAGATAGCTTGAGAGTGATGGAGGCACTGGTGAAGTATGACGTGTATTCTGGTGATTGCTACCGCTTCTTAGTGTTTGGGTTTGGTGAGAATGGAGGAGTTGAGATCGATGAACATGCTGGTTAGGTAGATTGTCGCTGAGGTATATGTAGAGGGTTGAGGGTACAAGCGTCGAAGGCGATGTTGTCTTGATACGTTCAAAAGACGTTGGGAGGAGTAAACCAGCGCTAGCAAGAGAGAGATGAGGCGATGGCGAGAGAGAGAGTGATAGAGGCGCTGGTGAGAGAGAGATGGAGGCGCTAGAGAGAAACAGGCGCTGGTGTGAGAGAGAGAGAGAGATGGAGGCGCTGGCGAGAGAGAGAGAGAGTTGGAGGCGCTGTTGTAGTTGCAGGAAATCCTACACTACACTCTTCATGTGATTTCATTATTAATCAACTCATTTTAAGTTTGTATTCTTAATTTTATTGATTAATCTTTGGATGTTCTTACAAGGAAAGATAAAGAATTCAAGAATGATCTCTGCTCTAAACTTTCTCTCTCCTATTTACTTGTTTCTTACTCAAAAAAGATCTCTCTTCTCTTTACAATTCGAACGACTATTTATAAGGAAATACATCGTGGATGACATCTAATTTGTCCCTTATTTTCGGGTATGGTTTGCGACATTCTCGCAACCTTACAGATGTTAATTTCGCAAACTCTCTAATTTTCGCAGGATTATCATATCTTTCTCGTGATCTTAGCTGACGTCATTTATTTTATCATTTCTGAAATTGTTCTACGACACTGTTGTATTGTGTCACTGATAATTTCGCTGAAACATTGTCATTGCGAGATTCTGATCCTACATCTTGCCTATTCTCATATCTTCTCTACAAAGTAGAGAATGATGTGAGAAATGCCGCAGTTGTTCATCTTTTCATATTCTACATTTATCACACGTATTCTCTCTTCCATTTATTTCTTGACACGTCTTCTGTAACCGCTGCTTTTCAACCCCTCACGTCTTTTCGTCTTAATGGTGTTTATATCTTCGAGTAAAAAATCTCCTTTATATACTCTTCTTCCCCCCTTTTTCCACTTTTCTTTTTACTTTATCTTATATTTTTATTCTCTCATCTCTGCAACTCTGTTATTCTTCTGCAAATTTTGCTGCTGTATTTTTTTCTTCCTTCAATCCTTTTATTTTTTATACATTCCCATACTCTATATTAAAACATGGCTCCAAGTGGTCATAGATATGAGAAGAATTTACAAGATGTCCAAAAAGATCTTGTTGATAAAGGTTTCACACTCTCCACCATTCCTGGTGAGAATGCCAAATCAATTCTTTCTGTCAAGCTTTTCTCTGATCAATATTGTGATGATCAATCAATCATAATTTCGCTAGGTCAGATCTCGCAGGTCTCCCTATTCCTCTTTATAACCCAGATTTTCCTTTATTTTATGAAATTCTCGCTCATTCGGGATTTTCGCGAGCCATCTTCTAACTGAGTGGGGACTGCATCCGTCTGATGCTAGAGTTCGCTAATCGTGGTGCTGGTAGAGGATCTCTGTACTCCAAAGAACTTAGGGATCCTAAATTCGCAAACCTAGAGATAGTTGCTGAGAAGTATACAGTGGCGAATTTCTTTGAGAACTATGAATTTATCTCCATGAAGAAAGAGAATACTCGCTGGGGTATTCGCTTAAAAAGGAAAGATAATATTGATGAAGCCAAAATTCTAATGCAAGATATTGATTGGCATTCTTGGTAAAAACACAACTCCTAGCCAATCCAAAGATGATAAATGGTGTGTTTTTCCTATAATGCTAAAAGGACCCTACATTGCTGGTCAAATATTCTTCCTGCGAAACTCGCTGCTTATCAACCTTGGGTTTTCTCTTGTCCCGAGAAGGAGAAATAGGTATGTTTCTACCCTTTAACTCATTTTATATTTCTTTATTGATTTTTACTATTCTGTTCGCTAACTCTTGCGACATTCCACAGATCCAAAAACTGAAGGATAGTTATAACAGGACTGGGAAATCTAGTACTCTGTTAGCTCTTCGCTCATACACAGATGAGGTAAGAAATTTTCTCTTATGATTTTAAATAGTACTGTTACTTCCATGCTTCCATTTCTTATTTTTATCTGTGTGTGAAGATTATTGCTGAAGTAGAAGAATCTGCTGATGTTGCGAAGATTGGTGATAAAGGTAAAGGTGCTCTTCGCAGGGAAAAATCAACTGGTCCTCCTCCAAAGAAAAGGAAAGTTCGCTCTTCTTCCCCTTCAAATATTCCTCCTCACGAAAATTCTGAAAGTGAAAAGGGTGATGAGGACAACGATGATATTGCTGCAAGTGAAGATCCTCCACCTGAATCTTCTATGGCTAAGTTATCTGGCCTCTTTTCTGATTCTCTACAAGGAATGGGAGATAGCCAATTCGCAGATACCTGCAAAGCTCTCGCTACCCTTTGCGATGTTCCTTTACTGGATGGTGTTAGCTCTCTTCGTGGAGTTTCTAGATCAGTGACTCCCGATTTTTTGCATTCTCTCAATAGTCTGGTATATTTTTATCCTTTTACTTCTTCATTATTATAATTCAAAATTTCTTTCTATATTTTTTATATTTTTTCGCAGGCTGGAAAAGATTCTTTTGTTGTTGCCTCAGATCTAGGGAGAAGACGTGAAAATCTTGAAAAGCAAAATCTTCAATTTCGCAAAAAGAATAAAGAATTAAAAGTTGAAGTTAAAGGTCTTAGCGAGAAAAATAGACAATTAGAAATTGATTTTTCCTCGTATAAGAACAAAATTTCTAGTCATCAGCAAGCTAATAATCAGCTTTACGGTATGTTACTTTTGTCTTTTCTCTTTATTCATTCATCCTATTGTTTTATCTTATTTAAACAATCCTTTTTGCAGACATTTATGGTCTTTCTGATGAAGCTACCCTTCTTCGTTCATTTCCTAATGCCTTGGATAATAATACCCTTCTTGAGCGTCTTAACAATTCCTTAAATAGCTTCTCAAATGATAGAATTTCTTCTCTTTCTCTAAATGAGCTTAGATATAAATTTCGCCTCTTAGAAATTGATCATAGATCTAGTTTAGGGTTAGCCAATCGATTTAAGCGTCTCCTTATTGATTCTAAAGAGAAAACCAATGAGTTAAGAACCAAAATTAGTGGTTTCATAGATGATAAGGATCGCATCTCTGATCAAGGTGCCAAGACTCTGGCGAGGTTCCAAGAGGCTCTTCTTGAAGTTCAACTTGAACGAGATGAAGCTAACCGCAAGAATGTCGAACTCTGCGAAAGGGAAAATCAAATTCGCTCTCGTCTTCTTATAAGTAGTGAGGATGAATTTGTTTGGGCCGCGAAAATCTTATATGATGCTAGAAATGACTTAGGTGTAAATGTTAGTCTTCAAGTTGAGCATACAGCCTTGATTAGAGATATGATTTCTGACAGAGAAGGTTACTAACTGCTCTTCTTTACTAATTTTTTGTTTCTTATGAATTCTCATCAAGTTAATAATTGATTGTCTTTTGCTCGCAGATTCTGAAAATAGATATCGTGAAAAGATTGAGGAACTCGAAGCTGAAAAGGAGGAACTCGCAAAGAATCTTTCTTCTCGCAATGACAAGTATTCTAGATTAAAGAATCAAATCAAGATCATTGTTGCGAATTTTAAGAATGATGTTATGCATTTTCGCAATCAAACTATCCAAATGGTTTGTGATGATCATAATATCCCACATTCTGATTATCCTTGTCTTTTGGAAGAATTCCCACAGAATACTCCCAGTTTGATTATCTCTGATAGCGAAGCTGACGATGAAGAATCTGATAGTGATGGAAGTTCTGATGGTAATGAAGATTCTGACGCAGACGAAGAAGGGAATAAGTCTAATGAAGATAATGAAGGATCAACCAAGAAGTGGTCTTTATTTCTTTCTTTGATTCTTTGTAATACTTGTACATTTATTTCTTCTTTCTGTATATTTGTGTTTCTTTCATTTTGACCTATATTAAAACAATTCTTCTTTGCAATACAATTAATCATTTCTAATTTCATACATTCCCATACTTGCCTCTGTTATTTGAATCCAAATGAAAGATTTCATAAAAAAATTCTTATTGTATAACTTCGCAATCTTGTGCGAAGTAAATTTTGTTTCTTTTCAAAATCTCATTCCTGTGTGGTCTTATTTTGCCTTCCTAATTAAAGGTCTTATTATTCCACCTCTTGTCATTGCGACAAAATCGCAGGACGTCTTTGCACATTCATGCAAAAACCCATTGATCTTGCCTTAACTTTTTCTTTTGTATTATGGCCTCTTCAGGAATATTGCGACAATATGACAGGCCTAAATATTCTTGCGAAAATAAAGCCCCATGACATTGTCGTCTTGCGACGAAATCGCAGGACGTTTTCGCACTTTCATGCGAAAACCCATTGATCTCGTCTTATCTTTTTGTTTTGTAATATTGCCTTTTCAGGATTGTTGCACAAATATGACAAGCCTTAATACCCTTGCGAATAAAAAGCCTCATGACATTTGCGTCTTAAGACACTTATCATATCCCTAATGGAGGGTGCCGCCCTTATCTCCCCCTGGTTTCCCCTTCAAGGAGGCTTCTACCATACAAGGTTAGCTCCTCCCATCCAGTATTAACAACAACCAGTTGTTTTCGCAGCCTCTTATCTCTTTTACTTATAGGGCTTATGGTTACGAGACTGCACCCTAAGTGGGGTTTTCTTCAGGCCGAGTGCAGTATAATCCAAGACTTGTCAAGAATGGCAAGGTACGCTTCAAACGTCCCTGGCACTCTTGACTCAATCGTGTACCTCGGCGCCTTGATCAGATCTGCACTCCTTGGGAGATTCCTTATTGTCTTAGTTTCCCAACCCAAGTCATATGCTTAAGCTGCAAATCCAAGGTGCCTCTCCCGGATGGGCTTTATTGACCCCAAATCTCCATGACTCAGGTTCCGGGGGTGGTGTAGCCTTTCCCTGAGCCATGCAACAGGTACCTCCTTATATGACGTACTTAGGGTCTTACATTTGCCTCTTGCAAAATTGTATTCGCGAACTAGGGTGTACGCCATAAAGGTTCGCCTCTTTCTCTTTTGTCATTCTTCTCTGATTATTTTTTGTAGAATTCATTATCTCTGCGAGAGTCTCGCAAATTATTATATTGTATTTTAATTTCGCAATCTCAATTTTGTTGTTCAACCAAATGTATTTTTGAGAATTTTATTTATTGTGAGAGTATCGCAACAACTTAATCATTCATACATTTATTGTTTTTATTACCTTTGCCATCCTATGCTTCTTTATTATTTTCTGCTACTGCTTCCTTGGTAGTGGTAAATTCATCATTTTTATTCTGATCTAGCATTAATTTCGCAACATCTCTTCTCCTTTCCTTTCAATTGTGTCCACCATCAACCTCTCACTTCTTTGTACATCTTTGATTTTGTGTCGCCAGTTTTCCTTCTTGTTTGCTCTTCCTTCGCAAGATTCTATCTCAGTTTCGTAACATCTCTTTCCTTCGACCCAATCTCCCTTTATGATTCCTACACCATTGGGGTGAGGGAATTCGATACACTGGTGAAAAGTTGAAGCTACACCTAGAATCCCATGTATCCAAGGTCGACCAGTTAACGCATTGTAAGGTGATTCTACATCAACGACACAGAATGAGATTTCAGAAGATATTCCCTTCAATGGAATTCGCATAGTAACCTCCCCTTTAGGCTTGTTAGCAGTACCATTAAAACCATATATCTTATATGTTGATGGTATAAGATCATCATCTCTTCCACCCATGGTTTTATAAGTATGATAAAATAAGATGTTCACAGAGCTTCTAGTATCGACTAGAATTCTATTGATTGCCCATGAATTTTCAGCTTCATCATCCTCATCTTCTTTTGGTTTTGGATTAATTTCTAATTTTATTACCAATGGATTGTCATGCACCTCTTCTCCTTCGGGAATTTCTTCTGCAGTAAAAGAAATGATATGTTTCTGCCATTCCTCTAGTGACGAGATTTTCGCAATATTCATAATTTCTCTTCCGTCATTATCTCTTGCGAACACTCTACTCAAAACATTATCATGAAAATCTTCAATTGTCTTATATGAATGTACGATAGAGTGACAGAATAGATTTTTTGCTTTTGCACCAACTTCTATGAAGAATGTTTCTTTCTTTTTCATCGTATTCACTTTGTGATGTTCTGGTGGTGGTGGTAATGGTTGAGATTGCGGATTCCCTACCAGAAAGTCGTTTAGTTTTCCTTGATCTATCATTCTCAAAATAATTCTTTTTACATTTCTGCAATCATTTGTGGTATGTCCATGAAAATTATGATAAGAGCAAAATTCATGACTTCTGTGGTTTGGAGGTGGTTCCGTTCCCATGTTCCACGGTGTTGGTATATTTTCCATCAAAATTATAGCTTCCCATATCTTCTCCACACTTGCATTTAGAGGTGGCATCTTGATTTCTTCCCATATTACCTTGTGATTTCCTTGTCCTTTATTATAGTTTTGTCTTTGACCTCCATAAGTTTCTTGCGGTTGATCGAGCCTTTGAATCTTGTTATTTCCTCCACGATTGTAGAAATTTCTTTCTCTTTCATACTCTTCTTGATCTCGGCTACCCATAGCTACCAATTTCTACTGATTGTTACTTGTCACCTTCTCTTGTTGTACTTGCGAAGTATTCGCCACTGTGTTTTTTAGCTTGGGTAATAAGCTTGCATTCGCTGTTTGTGAGCTGGTGTTCGCAACTGGATATGATTCCATTTCATTTTGCCTTTCCTCTAGAGCAATGTATTCTTCTTGAAGTTCTCGCAATTCAGTCATTGTAATCGTATTCTTGACTCTGAAAATTTGGACATACAATAGGTTTGTTGCAAACATAGCATTGATAAATGATAATATGAGATATCTCTCATATACACGGCCAGCCATTTCGCTACACATAGTTCTCCATCTTTTAGTCAAGTATTTCAAACTTTCGCCAACCCTTTGTTTTAATCCAAACACATCTTCTATACCAGGTCATGAGGAATTATTACTTATATATGCCCCCAAGAATGTAGTCTGCAAATGATTGAAGGAGGTTATTGTATTCTTTGGTAAACCTTCACACCATTTTAACGCTTCTCCTGTTAAGCTGGATGCGAAATATTTGCACAATACCGCATCATGATTTTCCCATTGTAACATGCACCTCACATAGTTTTTTTTTTGACTTCCATAAGTTTCTTGTGGTTGATCGAGTCTTTGAATCTTGTTATTTACACCACGATTGTAGAAATTTCTTTTTCTTTCATACTCCTCTTGATCTCGGCTTCCCATAGCTACCAGTTTCTGTTGATTGTTACCCGTCACCTTCTCTTGTTGTACTTGCGAAGTATTCGCTACTGTGTTTATTAGCTTGGGTAATAAGCTTGCATTCGCTGTTTGTGAGCTGGTGTTCGCAACTGGATATGATTCCATTTCATTTTTCCTATCCTCTAGAGCAATGCATTCTTCTTGAAGTTCTCGCAATTCATTCATTGTGATTGTATTCTTGACTCTGAAAATTTGGATATACAATAGGTTTGTTGCAAACATAGTATTGATGAATGATAAGATAAGATATCTCTCATCTACACGGCCCGCCATTTCGCTACACATAGTCCTCCATCTTTTAGTTAGGTGCTTCAAACTTTCGCCAATCCTTTGTTTTAATACAAACACTTCTTCAACACCTGGTCGCGAAGAATTATTATTACTTATATATGCCCCCAGGAATGTAGTCTGCAAATGATTGAAGGATGTTATTGTATTCTTTGGTAGACCTTCGAAACATTTTAACGCTTCTCCTGTTAAGCTGGATGAAAATACTTGCATAATACGGCATCATCATTTTCCCATTGCAGCATACACCTCACATAAGCTTTAACGTGTTGAATTGCACAAGTTGTTCCATCAAAAATGCTGGTTAATGCGGGCAAATTGCATTTCGGTGGTATTCCTCCTAATTGTACTTCCATTGTAAATGGAGTTTTCGCAGCTTCTTCTATTGCTTCATCCAATTGTCTTGTACCTACTTCTCCTCTATTATTTAGCATTCCTCTCATTTCTTCTAATTCTTTCAAGATTTGTTTATTTACAACTGAATCTTGATCCATTGGTCTCTTTAATTTTGCTTCTCTTCTTCTGCGATCACGTCTATCTTCTCTCGCGAAATTTTGCATCTCTTCTTCATTATCCTCATCTCGTCTTCTTCTGTGATTCTATTCCTCATCTCTATCTTGAATTCGCAAATGATGATGCCTTTCATTTTCCCCTCCATAATTTTGTTCATTTCTTATCAATTCAATTCGCTGTCTTTCAGCCATTCTATTTACTCTATCATACTCCTCATTGAGATTGTCGTTATTCCGGTTTTGTGTACGCCTTCTTTCTCGATTGTCATGATTGTTCTGGCGAATTGTCTCCTGAAGCTCTTGTTCTTTCATTTCCGCTCTCAATCTTTCACGTTCGCAGATTAAACGTGCTTGTTCAGCGTAATGTCTTTCAATTTGTTCTTCAATTGTCTGTTGATTTCTTTGAGTTTCTCTCACATGTAAAATTCTTCTTCCTTCCTCTTGATTTCCTTCTCCATCTTGGTTATTTTGTCCCTGATTTTGTCCGTTCTCTTGATTTCCTCCAATTTTCCCATCATCAAAAGTTTCATTTTGTGGAATGTAACGATCATCAATTCTTTCTCTATTTTCACGATATTCTTCATTAGGATTTGATATTTCCTCTTGAATATTGTTTCCAGCATTGATTGTGGGTGAATTTCGCCTCATTTCTCTTCCAATCGATCTTGAATATGATTTTGTAATACTTCTCGATCTTCTATTCTGTAGTCTTATATTCTCCATCCTTAATTCGTGATTTTGCCTTGTTAAATTCGGACGTTCTTATGCCTCAGCTCTTCTTTTTCATGTATTCTTCGTCTCAATGTTTCTAACGCTCCAATTTCCTCACCTCCAAGAATTATTCCTTCATCTGCTTCTTGATTTCTCTCTTCATGTCTATAATTTCTGTTTTGTTGCTTTTCTTCTATTTCTTCTGCTGAATTTGATTTGCCAAGTGTGTATGCTCACCCTGTCATAATCTGTATTCCTCTCTTGAACTAGTGTTTGTTGAATTGGCGGTTGAATTTGATTTTATCTATTATTTCTTATTCTAGTAGATTCTCCCATTTCACTTCTTTCTCTTCCAGCAATTCTTTTGCTTCTTCTAATAGTAGTCGGTTGTTCAGATGTATTTCTTCTTCTAGCCATTTCTTCAATGTTAACAGTATTGCAAGAAATTATGAAAAATTCTTAATCAATCACTTTAAATTTTCATAAATCTCAATATCAATCTTTAGCTTTTTCTAGAATAATCTTCAACTCCTCCCTGTTTCTAGCGCCATTATGTAGTTGCAGGAAATCCTACACTACACTCTTCATGTGATTTCATTATTAATCAACACATTTTAAGTTTGTATTCTTAATTTTATTGATTAATCTTTGGATGTTCTTACAAGAAAAGATAAAGAATTCAAGAATGATCTCTGCTCTAAACTTTCTCTCTCCTATTTACTTGTTTCTTACTCAAAAAAGATCTCTCTTCTCTTTACAATTCGAACAACTATTTATAAGGAAATACATAGTGGATGACAACTAATTTGTCCCTTATTTTCTGGTATGGTTTGTGACATTCTCGCAACCTTATAGATGTTAATTTCGCAAACTCTCTAATTTTCGCAGGATTATCATATCTTTCTCGTGATCTTAGCTGACGTCATTTATTTTATCATTTCTGAAATGTTCTGCGACACTGTTGTATTGTGTCACTGATAATTTCCCTGAAACATTGTCATTGCGAGATTCTGATCCTACATCTGTTGAGATAAAAAAAGTTGGAGAAAGGTGTAGGCGCGTTATATGTTGACGCTGGAGAAATTAGGTTATAGATGTTGATGATTTGACGTTGTTGCATTGGTTGATGATGAATGGTTTTAAAGGTGCTGAAGAGAATCAAAGAAATGTTGGCGCCATGATGAGTTTTTGGTTTATCTATTTAGGAAATTAAAGAGAGATGGAGGCGCTCGGTTGAGTAACAAACGCTGGGGTAAGTTTGGGCTCCGCCATGATGAGGTTTTTTTTTTATTTTTTTTTCTCTGTTTAGAGTAATTGGATAGGGAGATGAAGGCGGTAGACGAAAGAGAGATAGAGGCGGTCTATTTTGGTGTGCTTTCCGCGGGTAAACCGCTGCCCTAATCCTATGAGTAGACTCCCACTGTAGTCGCCAAAATGTAATAGGTACAAATATCATAGTAGAGTCGGAAGCCTACTCTAGAAAGTAGTACATGGTTAACCACAAGAAATTAGCTATAGATCTTGTTTGTGGAGATCAAGCCTCCCTTTTATAGCCATCTTTCTTCTTGGTCTTATCTAATACCCATCCTTTTAGAAGTATTTACAAGCATACCCTTTCTTCCTTTCTGAGCTTGACTCTTTAGTCTTTCCTCTTGGACTTCTTATCTTGACTTTCCTTAATGGGTCACTAGGACTTCTTTCATTTGAGCCCAAATTATCTCTGAAGTATTTCCTTAAGCCCTATTATTATCACAATTGGGTCGTTTATCCCTTGGCATTTTCCAGGTATCTACATCGGTAATAACCAAGTTTTTATCATCGAATATAATTACTGAAATCAAAGTTACTGTAGAAGTGCTAATCCTATACACAATGTTACAATTGGAAATTGATTTGAGTTTGAAAATAGTTGATTTACATCCAAATCCACTCTGTTTGGTCGGCTTGTGTGCTGGAATAGGGAAGGAGGAAAGTTGGGAACCAAAAGCATTTCATTTCAATATGAGTATCGGGTAACCCAGACTCGATGCTAATATCAAGACCGTCAATATATCATCATCCAATGATCCAAATGAGGCTGTCAAAAATTGTTAAATAAGGGCCTGTCAAGGGATACCTCCTCCATATTTGGAAGATAAATATTAAATTAGAAAATTACCTGACTACCCTTATCGGAATAAGTGCAATAAAAATTCCGAAGATTGTGAATATGACAGACTACCCTTATAGGAATTTAGTAAAGTAAATATTACAGACTGTTAAAATGATTGTATTACCCTTAATGGAAAAAAGTGCAACGAAATATTATGCAGACTGTGAAAATGACCAGACTACCCTTATCAGAAATAAGTGAAGTAAATATTACAGACTGTGAAAATGACCATATTACCCTTAATGGAAATTAGTGCAGTAAATATTATGGAAACTGTGAAAATGACCAAACTACCCTTATCGGAAATAAGTAAAGTAAATATTACAGACTGTGAAAATGACCATTTTACCCTTACTAGAAATAAGTGCAATAAATATTATGGAGACTGTGAAAATGACTAAACTACCCTTATCTGAAATAAGTAAAGGAAATATTACACATTTTGAAAACGATCATGTAGGATTAGAATTTCGCGACAACGATACGCTCGCGAAATTCTTAACAACGCATTACAAAAATGTCGCAGAGCACTTTGAGAAATGACACAATAGGTAATATTAGCTTAAACATAAGAAAAATGTAATAACTTTGCGAAGATTAGAAGATCTGCGAAATTAACATTTGTAAGCTTGATCTGAAATTAGGGGAAATCTTAGCTGTATATGAGCTGTCATCCACTAGGTAGCATCCTATTATAGAGAAAGGTAGGAGAGAGAAAAGTAACTGGTATTATTATTATCTTCTTATTCTTCCCCAAAAACCAGAGAGAGAGAGAACTCCAAATACTCATTAATGGAATCTCAATTGTAATCCATATGTAATTACAAACAATCATAGTGAAGATCCCTAACCCCGTGGATGTAGATCACATTGATCGAACCACGTAAATCTTGTGTATTATTTTCTATTTTCATTATCTTTATCTTTATTTTCATATCAAATAAGTTTAGATCTAGAAATCATAGTCATGATAATACAAGGGGTGTGTTGTAGGATTTCCTGCAACTACATTTTTGGCGCTAGAAACAGGGAGCGAATAAAGGATTTATTCTTCCTGTAACTTGTTGGTTCAAGAAATTTCCATGAAGATTAGGTATTGTTCATATTTTTCTAGATCTACAAAATTTAGGTTCAAAAATGGAAATTTTATGGAAGAAATCACACTTTCAGGGAGTAAACATCATCAACAATTCAAAGACATGAAAAGAGTGGGAGAAAAAATTAGTTGTTGTGGTGAAATTTAAGGAAAAAATGGAAGTTTCAGTGGAAGATTTTCATGTTCAGGAGAAAAAACAAGGGTAAGACGAAGAAAAGATAAGAGGCAGGCGCTGTAATTTCTGTCACAAACAGAAATTCGCACAGATGGTTCAAGGCTGAGCGAACAACAAATAAGTCACGGGTTCGAATTCGCAGAGACACATATTTTTCATTTTCTTCTCATTTGCATGGGAGAATAAATAAATTAGGAAGAAAGTTATGCGTTAATTTCGCAGAGAGGTCCTTGCACAATTGGTCCAGAGAGTAGTATGTGCGTTCGTAGTCGCAAGTTCAAATTCTCCTGCGAACATAGTTTTATTTTTTTTTACAGAGAGCGAAAAAATGAATAATTTCGCGATATTGTTTCATTATTTCGCAAACAAGAGGCAGCACAATTGGTCATGTGCGAAGTTTATGAGCTCATTGTCGTGTGTTCAATTCCCACCTCACGCGTGCCTTTTTCGCATATTTATATTTAAGCTATTACAGTTATTTAGTTATTTTGCACAGCAGAGTTGTCACAGATGGTTCAGTGTGATACTTCGCAAGGAGAATGTCATGGGATCAATTCTTGCCACTCGCATATTTGTTTTTATTATTTCGCATGAGAGAGTTCGCACATAAAAGAGTTGATGATTATTTCGCACAGAAGAGAGTTGATGATAATTTCGCAGAGATATTTCGCAAAGAAGAAGCTTGCACAGTAGGTCAGGAGGCATGAATGCAAGCAACAGGTCGCGGGATCAATTCTTTCTTCTCACATGTTTATTTTTGTTATACGAAATTTATACAGAATTGCCTCTCACACAGTTGGAATTTGATTACTTCGCAAGACCTTTGATTATTTCGCAAGAGAGGCTTAGCACAGTTGGTATGGTGCGAGAAAATCCAAGAAGCAGGTCAAGGGTTCAAGTCTCACTTCTCACACTTCTTTTTGCTGCGCGAAATTTATACATTCCAAAGCATTTATTCACTTCTTTGACAACAACAACGACTCACATGAAAGATAAGTACCACTTCCTTGCACATTTTACTTTATACTAAGAACGAATAAAAATATTTTTAATTTGATTTACAAAAAACGATTCAATCGCACGATTACAAAGATTTCAAAATTACAAAAAACCGAGAAAATCCAATTTATATAATTCTCTAGGATATTTCTTTTACAGAAAATAAAAGATTTTTAATTTGATTTATAAAATGCAATTCAATCACAGAATTACAAAGATTTCACAACTACAAAGATTTCAGAATTTTAATATATTAGAATTTCTCTTGAATATTTATTTTGCTTCAAATGATATGATATTATGAGAATGAAAGAGTGGATGAAAGAAATGACAGAAATGAAAGAATGAATGAAAGAATAAAAGAACAAAGAAACGCGAAAATTTCGCAAGAGACAATCTAAGATCCATAAAAATCTAAGATTAGAATGGGGCGAACCTTTATGGCGTACACCCTAGTTCGCGAATAAAATTTCGCAAGAGGCAAATGTAAGACCTAAAGTACGTCATAGAAGGGGGTACATGTAGCATGACTCAGGGAAAAGGTTACACCGCCCCTGGAACCTGAGTCATGGATATTTGGGGTCAATAAAGCCCATCCGGGAGAGGCACCTTGGATTCTCAGCTTAAGCATATGACTTAGGTTGGGAGACTAAGGTAATAAGGACTCTCCCAAGGAGTGCGGAATCTGATCAAGGCGCCGAGGTACACGGTTGAGTCAAGAGTGCCAGGGGCGTATGGAGCGTACCTTGCCATTCTTGACAAGTCTTGGCTTATACTGCACTCGGCCTGAAGAAAACCCCACTTAGGGTGCAGTCTCGTAACCATAAGCCCTATATGTAAAAGGGATAAGAGGCTGCGAAAACAACTGGTTGTTGTTAAGACTGGATGGGAGGAGCTAACATTGTATGGTAGAAGTACGCCTCCTTGAAGGGGCAACCAGGGTGGAGATAAGGGCGCACCCTCCATTAGGGAGATGATAAGTGTCTTAAGACGCAAATGTCATGAGGATTTTTACTCGCAAGGGTATTAAGGCTTGTCATATTTGTGCAACAATCCTGAAGAGGCAATAACACTAGAGAAAAACATAAGACGAGATCAATGGGTCATTACATGAAAGTGTAAAGACGTCCTGCGATATTGTCGCAAGACGGCAATGTCATGGGGCTTTATTTTCGCAAGAATATTTAGGCCTGTCATATTGCCGCAACAATCCTGAAGAGGCAATAATACAAAAGAGAAAGTTAAGGCAAGATCAATGGGTATTTGCATGAAAGTGCAAAGATGTCATGCGATTTTGTCGCAATGACAAGAGGTGGCATAATAAGACCTTTAATTAGGAAGGAAAAATAAGACCATAGAAGAGGGTACGCAAATAAATTTGCGAAGATGATTATATGTAAGCAAATAAGCTTGCGAATATGTATATGGAAATGAAACTGAGGTAGTGAAACTGCCGCAGACTTGATACTATGATCATACTGTTATGAGATACTAATAGTGCAGGAAAAAGGAAAGATGAAACACAAGTAAGAACTTGTGAGGAACAATAACTACACGAAGAGGAATGCATACACTAAAGAAAAAAACAGAGAAATGGAGAATGGAGGCAATTTAAAGCTACATCAATTTTAGCGTGCAAAATGAGCTAAGTAACACAAACATTAGATATAAATTGCAATAGATAAGCATTCTCATCATGCAAGCATCATAAAAACATTGCATAAGCATTTCATAGCATAAACATCGCATACACATTTCATAAAATAATCATCACATTCGCACAAGTACTTTACAAAACTGTACGGAATAATATAGCAGAATTTCGCAATAATATCGCAGAATTTAGCAGAATTATTCAGGATTACTCAGAATTTTACAAGATTATTCAGAATTTCGCAAGATTATTCAGAACTTCGTAGGATGATTCATAACTTCGCAGAATGATTCGAAATTTCGTAGAAAGTGTCAGAATTTCGCAGAATGTGATTATTTCGAATGATGTGATTATCTCGCTCAATTATTTCGCACAATTATAAGCAACTTGAAGAGATTATACTATCACATGAGCACAAAACATGAGACAAAGGAAAAATAAGAATGAAGAAACAATTCGCACATTCAACATTTTCTCAAGGATGCTACCCTCATAGAGAAAGAACAGAGGCAACTATGGAATACCAAGAAAACATTTTACGTTCTTTATCTTCTCGGCAAGAATCACCAAAAATGGAGTAACAATTTTGCATGAATAAACGCAATACTTATTATTCTCATTCAAGGACGGATACTTCTTATATTTCGAGGATTGAATACTTCTTATACTTAATCAAGGATACTTCATACTTCTTATACTTCATCAAGGATACTTCATACTTCTTATACTTCATCAAGGATACTTCATGCTTCTTATACTTCTTCAAAGATACTTCATACTTCGCATACTTCAAAAGATGATACTTCTTATTTACTTCGCAACATTCCGGAACTTCACAAAAGAATAGAGGCAAGTACGTACTTTTCAAATCCAGTATTCTTTCGCTAGTTCCTTCATCAACAAAGATCAAAGACTACTCCAACAACACGTATCTCTCTCCAACAACTACAACAATGGATTTTTTCCTGAAGATCGCTCTTCAAGAAATATTCAAGAAAAAAGAGGCAAGATGTAGGATCAGAATTTCGCGACAACGATACGCTCGCGAAATTCTTAACAACGCATTACAAAAATGCCGCAGAGCACTTTGAGAAACGACACAATAGGTAATATTATATTAAACATAAGAAAAATTTAATAACTTTGCGAAGATTAGAAGATCTGTGAAATTAACATTTGTAAGCTTGCGATATCATCGGAAGTCAGATCCGAAATTAGGGGAAATCTTAGCTGTATATGAGTTGTCATCCACTAGGTAGCATCCTATATAAAGATAAAGGTACGAGAGAGAAAAGTAACTGGTATTATTATTATCTTCTTATTCTTCCCCAAAAAACAGAGAGAGAGAGAGAGAACTCCAAATACTCATTAATGGAGTCTCAATTGTAATCCATATGTAATTACAAACAATCATAGTGAATATCCCTAACCCCGTGGATGTAGATCACATTGATCGAACCACGTAAATCTTGTGTCTTATTTTCTATTTTCATTATCTTTATCTTTATTTTCATATCAAATAAGTTTAGATCTAGAAATCATAGTCATGATATTACAAGGGGTGTGTTATAGGATTTCCTGCAACTACAAATCATATTACCCTTACTGTGAAAATGACCATATTACACTTACTAGAAATAAGTGTAATAAATATCATGGAGACTATGAAAATGACTATATCACCCTTACAAGAAATAAGTGCAATAAATATCATGGAGACTATGAAAATGACCAAACTAACCTTATCATAAATAAGTAAAGTAACTATTACATACTATGAAAATGATTATTTTACCCTTACTGAAAATAAGTGTAATAAATATGCTGGAGACAGTGAAAATGACCAGACTACCCTTATCATAAATAATTAAAGTAAATATTACAAACTATGAAAATGACCATATTACCCTTACTGGAAATAAATGCAATAAATATCACGGAGACTATGAAAATGACCAAACTAGCCTTATAAAAAATAAGTGAAGTAAATATTACAGATTGAGAATGACCATATTACCCTTACAGGAAATAATTTCAATAAATATCATGGAGACTATGAAAATGACCAAACTACCCTTATCAGAAATAAGTAAAGTAAATGTTACATACTATTAAACGCGCTCATTCATAACTACTTCTTCTTATCAACGGAGAGGGTGCAGGAGAACGTCAGCGGCTTTCCAAAGACTAAGTGAAACTCCAATCCGACCTTCGTTTCTTTCAGTTATCTTTCTTGCTGCTTTGTTGGTAAATAAACATGAATCACTCGCTTGTTCTTATTGAAGGCGCGGTGTATAGGATGATTAGGTGTAGTAGAGTTCGGTGGGCGATGGTGATCAGCATATGAAGGTGTAAGCAGCTATCTTCTTTATTGTTTGCTAGTCCGGATTGGGTTCTTTTGGTCGCTGGAGTTTGGTACTGGTGGCGGTCGGATACAGAACGGTGCTGTTCTGGTTAAGTAGATAGCTTGAGAGTGATGGAGGAGTCGGTGAAGTATGACGTGTATTCTGGTGATTGCTACCGCTTCTTAGTGTTTGGGTTTGGTGAGAATGGAGAATGTAGTTGCAGGAAATCCTACACTATACCCCTCACAAGATTTCATTAACATTCAACTAATTTTAGATTAACAATCTTAATTTTATTAATGAATCTTTGAACAATCTTACAAGAAAAGATAAAGGAATCAAGAATAACCTCTGCTCTAGATTTTCTCTCTCCTATTTACTTGTTTTTCACTCAGAAAATCTGTCCTTTATTTTCGGATATGGCTTGCGACATTCTCGCAACCTTACAAATCTTAATGTTGCAAAATCTCTAATTTTCGCAGGACCATCACATTTTTCTCATGATTTAGATGACGTTGTTTATTATGTCATTTATGAAATTGTTCTGCGACACTGTTGTGTTGTGTTGTTGATAATTTCGTTGAGGCATTATTGCTGCGAGATTCTGATCCTACATCTTGCCTCTTCTCATATCTTCTATGCGAAGTAGAGAACGATGTGAGAAATATCGCAGCTGTCCATCTCTTCATATTCTGCATTTATCACACGTATCCTTTCTTCCATCTATTTCTTGACACGTCTTCTGTAACCGCTGCTTTTCAACTGGTCACGTCTTTTTGTATTAATGGTGTTTAATTTTATTCTTTCCATTTTCTTTTTACTTTCTCTTCTCTTTTTATTCTCTCATCTCTGCAACTCTATTGTTCTTCCGTAAATTCTTCCATTGCAACTTTTTCTTCTTCTTATTCTTTTAATCTTTTTAATTTCTTCTTCATCTACATACTGTTCCCTCTATATATCTTCACTGTTCGTAACTTTCTTCCTTTTTTTTTTTAATTTTTACGAACTAATCTTCCTGCTGGTATTTTCCATGGATTCATCGAGGTTAGTTTTCTTTTTTCTTTCTTATGGGTTTTGATGAAATTGATCTTGCTTACTGCTTTATTTGATGATGATGCTTATGTGATTCCCATACTGTTGTTATTTCAGCAAAAATGCCTCTAACACCAAATTTACGGTTCAGAATCCTAATATTCCCAAATCGCAGCATAAGATTGTTGTAAACAAAAGAAAGTCTTCGAATCAGAAGGTAGTAAGAAACATTATTCTTTTCTAATAACAATATTGTTGCCTTTGTTTCTTATCTGGATTGTAATTCACAGGTTGATAAGGATGCCAACAAACCTCTCAAGAAATCTCGCCACCTTAAAACCGTTGAAACCTCTGTTCTATTCCACTTACTTATCTCTTCTAAATCTCCTGCGACATCTTCGCAAGTTAAACCATTATCTCCAATTCGCCAAAAGGCTGCCTCAGATTTCAACTGACCTTTCAATGATTGAAACCCCCTTATTAATCCTTCTGTGAATGAAACTTCTTCCCCTCCTATTGATAATGTTTCTCAACCTTCCATCACTGCCAGTTCTCTACCTGAGCCTCTTCCTTTTTCGAAAGAAACTGTGGAAGGAATAGATATTGCTTTCAAAGTTTTATCTGAGGTCCTGGATGATGGCAAGAAGTCTCTCATTGATCCTGTCAAGTCTGGTATTTGCGAAATTCTGAGTAAGTATTTTGGCTCTGACAGAGCTGCTTCGCAAACAGCTTTGGAAAAAGAGTGTAATGCTCTTTGTCTCGAAAATCAAAAGCTCCAGAATGTTTCGCTGGATCGCGACAATCTTCGCAAGAAGAATGATGAACTGAGAGGTATGATTTCCTTATCTGTGTCTTCAATTTGCCTTTCTAATAATTTTATCCTTTCCATATTTAATTATCCTTGAAATCCCTCTTTCGCATGTTAAGCCTTAAACCAGAAACGAATAATGGAGAGATATTAATTTGAATCTTCTGTTGAAGAAGCCCGTGTTGATAAAGAGATTTTGATGGATCAATATAACCAATTAGATAACCTATATTCATACTCTGTTGATCATATAAATAATCTTACCAATGAAAATACCCAATAGTTCGGAGGCAAGATTTATTAAGTAATGAAATATCTCGCCTCTCTTATTCTTTAACTAAAGCTAACCTAGGGATGAAATCTTTATCAGATGAGAATAAAACTCTATCTCAAGAGAAGCGAATTTGTTTAAATAAGATGGTGATATCTTCGCAACAACTTAGCATCCTCCATAAAGTATGTGATGACCAAGAACAATCTCTTCGCTCTTTGAGAAATGAACTTAAAGAAGTAACAGAGTCATCTGTCGCTGAAAGAGATACTCTCATTCAAGGTAGAATAGCTTTAAGTGTAAAGGAGAATCAACTTAAAGAACAATATTCCAAATTAGAAGAATCTTAATCTTCTCTTGCGAGGAAAAATGCCTTTCTTATTTCTAAAGAGAAAAATCTTCAGTCTCGACTTAAAGTGTAGGATCAGAATCTCGCAGCAATAATATTTCAGCGAAATTATCAACAATACAACACAACAGCATCGCAGAACAATTTCATAAATGATATAATAAACAACATCAGCTAAAATCATGAGAAAGATGTGATGATCCTGCGAAAATTAAAGAGTTTGCAAGATTAACATTTGTAAGGTTGCGAGAATGTCGCAAGCCATATCCGAAAATAAAGGACATATTAGCTGTCATCCACTATGTATTTCCCTATAAATAGTCGTTCAGTTGTAAAGGAAAAGGGGAGATCTTTTTCTGAGTGAGAAGCAAGTAAATATGAGAGAGAAAACCTAGAGCAGTGGTTATTCTTGATTCCTTTATCTTTTCTTGTAAGATTGTTCAAAGATTTATCAATAAAATTAAGATTGTTCATCTAAAATGAGTTGAATATTAATGAAATCTTGTGAGGGGTGTAGTGTAGGATTTCCTGCAACTACATAATGGCGCTAGAAACAGGGAACGATTAAAGATTGAAGATTATTCTAGAAAAAGTTGAAGATTAATATTGAAGATTTGTGAAGATTTGGAGTGATTGATTAAGAATTTTACATAATCTCTTACAATTCATTAATATTGAAGAAATGGATAGAAGAAGAAATACATCAGAACAACCAACTATTGTTAGAAGAAGCAAGAGAATTGTTGGAAGGGAAAGAAGTGAAATGGGAGAATCAAATAGAATGAGAAATAATGGAGAAAATCGAATTCAACCACCATTTCAACAAACACTAATACAAAGAAGGAATACAGATTATGATAGGGTGAGTATACACACTTGGCAATCAAATTCAGCAGAAGAAGTAGAAGAAGAGCAACAAACCAGAAACCATAGACAGGCAGAGAGAAATCAAGAAACAGATGAAGGAATAATTCATGGAGATGAGGAAATTGGAGCGTTAGAAACATTGAGACGAAGAATACATGAAGAAAGAAGAGCTGAGGCAGAAAAACGTGCAAATTTGACAAGGCAAAATCACGAATTGAGGATGGAAAATATGAGACTACAGAGTAGAAGATCGAGAAGTATTACAAAATCATATTCAAGATCGACTAGAAGAGAAATAAGGCGAAACTCACCCACAATTAATGCTGGAAACAATATTCAAGAAGAAATAACAAATCCTAATGAAGAATATCGCGAAAATGGAGAAAAAGTTGATGATCGTTAAGTTCCACAAAATGAAACTTTTGATGATAGGAAAAATGGGAGAAATCAAGAGAATGGACAACGTCAGGGAAGAAATGATCAAGATGGCGAAGGAAATCAAGAGTAAGGAAGGAGAATTTTACATGAAAGAGAAACTCAAAGAAATCAACAAACGATTGAAGAAGAAATTAAAAAACATTATGCTGAACAAGCACGTTTAATTTGTGAACGTGAAATATTGAGAGAGAAAATGGAAGAACAAGAGCTTCAGGAAACAATTCGCCAGAACAATCATGACAACCGAGAAAAAAGACAAACACAAAACCGGAATAACGGTAATATCAATGAAGAGTATGGTAGAATACAGAGGACGGCTGAAAGACAGCGAATGGAATTAATAAGACATGAACAAAATCATGAAGGGGAAAATGAAAGACATCATTATATGCGGATTCAAGATAGAGATGAAGAAGAGACTCGCAGAAGAAGACGAGATGAGGATGATGAAGAAGAAATGCAAAATTTCGCAAGAGAAGAAAGATATGAAGCAGAAGGAGGGAGGATAAATTAAAAAGACCAATGGATCAAAATTCAGGTGTAAATAAACAAATCTTGAAAGAGTTAGAAGAAATGAGAGGAATGCTAAATAATAGAGGAGAAGTAGGCAGAAGACAATTGGATGAAGCTATAGAAGAAGCTGCGAAAAATCCATTTACAAGGGAAGTACAACTAGGAGGAATACCTGCGAAATGCAATTTTCCCGCATTAACCGGCATTTTTGATGGAACAACTTGTGCAATTCAACACGTTAAAGCTTATGTGAGGTGTATGCTGCAATGGGAAAATCATGATGCCATATTATGCAAGTATTTTGCATCCAGCTTAACAGGAGAAGCGTTAAAATGGTTCGAAGGTCTACCAAAGAATACAATAACATCCTTCAATCATTTGCAGACTACATTCCTGGGGGCATATATAAGTAATAATTCTTCGCGACCAGGTGTTGAAGAAGTGTTTGGATTAAAACAAAGGATTGGCGAAAGTTTGAAGCACCTAACTAAAAGATGGAGGACTATGTGTAGCGAAATGGCGGGCCGTGTAGATGAGAGATATCTTATCTTATCATTCATCAATACTATGTTTGCAACAAACCTATTGTATATCCAAATTTTCAGAGTCAAGAATACAATCACAATGACTGAATTGCGAGAACTTCAAGAAGAATGCATTGCTCTAGAGGATAGGCAAAATGAAATGGAATCATATCCAGTTGCGAACACCAGCTCACAAACAGCAAATGCAAGCTTATTACCCAAGCTAATAAACATAGTAGCGAATACTTCGCAAGTACAACAAGAGAAGGTGAAGGGTAATAATCAAAAGAAACTGGTAGCTATGGGAAGCCGAGATCAAGAGGATTATGAAAGAGAAAGAAATTTCTACAATCGTGGTGGAAATAACAAGATTCAAAGACTCGATCAACCACAAGAAACTTATGGAAGTCAAAAAAAAACTATAATAGAGGACAAGGGGGTCACAAGGTAATATGGGAAGAAATCAATATGCCACCTCTAAATGCAAGTGTGGAAAAAATACGGGAAGCTATAATTTTGATGGAGAATATACCAACACCATGGAACATGGGATCGGAACCACCTCCAAACCACAGAAGTCATGAGTTTTGTTCTTATCATCATTTTCATGGACATACTACAAATGATTGCAGAAATGTAAAAAAAATTATTCTGAAAATGATAGATCAAGGAAAACTAAACCACTTTTTGGTAGGGCACCCACAATCTCAACCATTACCACCACCACCAGAATATCACAAAGCAAACACGATGAAAAAGAAGGAAACATTCTTCATAGAAGTTGGTGCAAAAGCAAAGAATCTACTTTGTCGCTCTATCGTACATTCATACAAGACAATTGAAGATTGTCATGACAATGTTTTGAGTAGAGTGTTCACAAGAGATAACGATGGAAGAGAAATTATGAATATTGCGAAAATCTCGCCATTAGAGGAATGTCAGAAACAGGTTATTTCTTTTACCGCAGAAGAAATTCCCGAAGGTGAAGAGGTACATGATAATCCATTGGTAGTAAAATTAGAAATTAATCCAAAACCGAAAGAAGATGAGGATGATGAAACTGAAGATTCATGGGCAAATAATAGGATTTTAATCGATACTGGAAGCTCTGTAAACATCTTATTTTATCATACTTATAAAACCATGGGAGGAAGAGATAATGATATTATACCATCAACATATAAGATATATGGTTTTAATGGTACTGCGAACAAGCCTAAATGGGAGATTGCTATGCGAATTCCATTGAAGGGAATATCTTCTGAAATCCTATTCTGTGTCGTTGATGTAGAATCACCCTACAATGCATTAATTGGTCGACCTTGGCTACATAGGATTCTAGGTGTAGTTCAACTTTCCACCAGTGCATAAAATTCCTTCATCCTAGAGGTGTAGGAATTATAAAGGGAGATTGGGTTGAAGGAAAGAAATGTTACGAAACTGAGATAGAATCTTTCGAAGGGAGAGCAAACAAGAAGGAAAATTGGCGACACAAAATCAAAGAGACACAAAGAAGTGAAAGGTTGATGGTGGATTCAATCGAAATAAAAGAAGAAGAGATGTTGTGAAACTAATGCTAGCTCAGAATGAAAAATGGCGAAAAAACAGTAACACAAAATAACAAAGAAGCAGAGGATAGCAAAGGTAATGTATGAATGATTGATTTGTTGCGACGCTCTCGCAATAAATAAAATTCTCAAAGGTACATTTTATTGAATGACGGAATTGAGATTGTGAAATGAAAATATAATATGATGATGTGCAAGAATTTCGCAGAGATAATGAATTCTACAAAAGACAATCAGAGAAAAATGATAAAAGAGAAAGGGGCGAACCTTTATGGCGTACACCCTAGTTCGCGAATACAATTTCGCAAGAGGCAAATGTAAGACCTAAAGTACGTCATATAAGGGGGTACTTGTTGCATGCCTCAGGGAAAGGCTACACCGCCATCAGAACCTAAGTCATGGAGATTTGGGGTTAATAAAACCCATCCGGGAGAGGCACCTTGGATTCTCAGCTTAAGCATATGACTTAGGTTGGGCGACTAAGGTAATAAGAACTCTCCTAAGGAGTGCATATATGATCAAGGCGCCGAGGTACACGGTTGAGTCAAGAGTGCCAGGGACGTTTGAAGCGTACTTTGCCATTCTTGACAAGTCTTGGGTTATACTGCACTCGGCCTGAAGAAAACCCCACTTAGGGTGAAGTCTCGTAACCATAATCCCTATAGGTAAAAGGGATAAGAGGCTGTGAAAACAATTGTTTGTTGTTAATACTGGATGGGAGGAGCTAACCTTGTATAGTAGAAGTACGCCTCCTTGAAGGGGAAACCAGGGGGAAGATAAGGGCGGCACCCTCCATTAGGGAGCTGATAAGTGTCTTAAGACGCAAATGTCATGAGGATTTTTACTCGCAAGGGTATTAAGGCTTGTCATATTAGTGTAACAATCCTGAAGAGGCAATAATACAAAAGAAAAAGATAAGACGAGATCAATGGGTTTTCGCATGAAAGTGCGAAGACATCCTGCGATTTCGTCGCAAGACGGCAATGTCATGGGGATTTATTTTCGCAAGAATATTTAGGCCTGTCATATTGTCGCAACATTCCTGAAGAGGCCATAATACAAAAGAAAAAAGTTAAGGCAAGATCAATGGGTTTTCGCATGAAAGTGCACGGACGTCCTGCGATTTTGTCGCAATGACAAGAGGTGGCATGATAAGACCTTTAATTAGGAAGGAAAAATAAGACCACACAGGAATGAGATTTTTAAAAGAATCAAAATTCAGTTCGCATAAGATTGCGAAATTATACATAATTAACTGCGAAATCGAGGAATAAAATAAGAAAAATTTATAAAATCTCTCATTTGGATACAAATAACCGAGGCAAGTATGGGAATGGCTGAAATTAGAAAATTTTATTTGTCTCCATTTGATAGATTTACAAAAAAATTCACAAATTAATGATTATATTGATTAACTGTATTGCAAGGAAGAATTGTTTTAATAAATGCAGGTCAAAATGAAAGAAATACGAATATACAGAAGGAAGGAATAAATGTACAAGTATTATAGAGGATCAAAGAAAGAAACAAATACTACTTATTAGTTGATCCTTCATCATCTTCATCAGACTTGTTCCCTTTTTCGTCTGCGTCAGAATCTTCATCACCATTAGATTCTTCATCATCAGCTTCGCTATCAGAAATAATCAGACTGGGAGTATTCTGTGGGATCTCTTCCAAGAGACAAGGATAATCAGAATGAGGGATACTATGGTCGTCACAAACCATTTGGATAGTTTGATTGCGAAAATGCATAGCATCTTTCTTAAAATTCGCAACAGTGATCTGGATTTGATTCTTTAATCTAGAATACTTATCGTTGCGAGAAGAAAGATTCTTTGCGAGTTCCTCCTTTTGAGCTTCGAGTTCCTCAATCTTTTCACGATATCTACTTTCAGAATCTGTGAGCAAAAGACAATCAATTATTAACTTGATGAAAATTCATAAGAAGCAAAAGATTAGTAAAGAAGAGCAGTTAATAACCTTCTCTGTCAGAAATCATATCTGTAATCAAGGTTGTATGCTCAACTTGGAGACTAACATTTACACCTAAATCTTTTCTAGCATCATCTAAGATTTTCGCAGCCCAAACAAATTCATCCTTATTACTTATAAGAAGACGAGAACGAATTTGGTTTTCCCTTTCGCAGAGCTCGATGTTCTTGCGGTTAACCTCATCTCGTTCAAGTTGAACTTCAAGAAGAGTCTTTTGGAATTTCGCCAAAGCCTTAGCACCTTGATCAGAGATACGATCCTTATCATCTATAAGATCGCTAATTTTGGTTCTCAACTCATTGATTTTCTCTTTAGAATTAAGGATGAGACGCTTAAATCGGTTGGCCAAGCCTAAACTAGATCTATGGTCAATTTCTAAGAGGAAAAATTTGGATCTAAGTTCATCTAGAGAAAGAGATAAAATTCTATCATTTGAGAAACTATTTAAAGAATTATTAAGACGCTCAAGAAGGGTATCATTCATTATCCAAGGCATTAGAAAATGAACGAAGAATGGTGGCTTCGTCAGAAAGACCATAAATGTCTGCAAAAAGGATCATTTAAATAAGATAAAATAACAGGATGAATGAATGAAGGGAAAAGAGAAAAGTAACATACCATAGAGTTGATTATTAGCTTGCTGAAGACTAGAAATTTTGTTCCTTTATGAAGAAAAATCAATTTCTAGTTGTCTGTTTTTCTCGCGAAGACATTTGACTTCAGCTTCCAATTCTTCATTCTTTGTGCGAAATTGAAGATTCTTCTTCTCAAGATTTTCGCGTCTCCCCTCTAGATCTGAGGCAACGGCGAAAGAAGCTTTTCCAGCCTGCGAGAAAATATAAAAAATATTAATACAGAAAAATATTTTGAGTTACAACAGTGAAGAAGTAAAAGGATGAAAGTAAAAGGATGAAAGTATACCAGACTATTAAGAGAATGCAAGAAGTCGGGAGTCACTGATCTAGAAACTCCGCGAAGAGAACTATCACCATCCAGTAAAGGGACATCGCAAATTGTAGCGAGAGATTTGCAGGTATTAGCGAATTGGCTATCTCCCATTCCTTTCATAGAATCAGAAAAGAGGCCAGAGAGCTTAGCCAGAGAAGATTCAGGTGGAAAATCTTCACTTGCAGCAAGGTCATCATTATCCCCATCATCCTTGTCACTTTTGGAGTTCTCATGAGAAGGAATATTTGAAGGGGAATAAGAACGGACTTTCCTTTTCTTTGAAGGAGGAGCAGTTGATTTTTCCCTGCGAAGAGCACCTTTGCCTTTATCACTAGTCTTCGCAACATCGGCAGGTTCTTCTATTTCAGCAATAACCTTCACACACAGATAGAAATAAGAAATGGAAGCAACGGTATACTGTTTAAAATCATAAGAGAAAAATTTCTTACCTCATCTGTGTATGAGCGAAGAGCTAACAAGGTACTAGTCCTCCCAGTCCTGTTATAACTATCTTTCAGTTTTTGGATCTGTAGAATATCGCAAGGGTCAGCGACCAAAAGAATAAAGACAAATAAAGAAATATAAAGTGAGTAAAACTATAAGAAACATACCTCTTTCTTCTTCTCGGGCTAATAGAATACCCAAGGTTGATAGGTAGCGAGATTCTCAGGAAGAATATTTGATCCAGCAATATAAGGCCCTCTTAGCATCTAGTGAAAAACACACCACTTATCATCTTTGGATTTGCGAGGAGTTGTGTTCTTACCATAACGCCAATCAATATCTTACATAAGTATTTTCGTTTCATCAATGTTATCTTTCCTTTTCAAACGAATACCCCAGCGAGTATTCTCTTTCTTCATGGAGATCAATTTATAATTTTCAAAGAAGCTTGCTACTGTATATTTCTCAGCAATTATTTCTAAGTATGCGAATTTATGATCCCTAAGTTCTTTGGATTATAGAGATCCTTTACCGGAACCACGATTAGCGAACTCTAGCATCAGACGGATGCAATCCCCACTCAACTGAAAGATAGCTCGCGAAAATCCCCAATGAGCGAGAATTTCATAGAACATAGGAATATCTGGGTCGTAAAGAAGAATGGGGAGACCTGCGTGAATTTGACCTAGCGAAATTATGATTGATTGATTATCACAATATTGATCAGAAAAAGGTTCTATAGAAAGAATTGATTTGGCACTTTCACCAGGAATGGTAGAAAGTGTAAAACCTTTTTCTGCAAAATCTTTTTGGACGTCTATTATGTTTTTCTCATGTTTATGGCCACTTGGAGGCATATTTTAATTTAGAGTATGGGAATGAGTAAAAAGTAAGAAGATTGAAGAAGGAAGAACTACAATAGCGGAATTTACAGAAGAACAATAGAGTTGCAGAGATGAGAGAATTAAAAGAGAAGAGAAAGTAAAAAGAAAGTGAAAAGAAGAGTAAGAAGAATATATAAGGAAGATTTTTTACTCGAAGAAATAAACACCATTAAGGCGAAAAGACATGAGCTGTTGAAAAGCATCGGTTACAGAAGACGTGTCAAGAAACGGATGGAAGAAAGAATATGTGTGATAAATGCAGAATATGAAGAGAGGAACAGCTGCGGCATTTATCACATCATTCTATACTTTGCATAGAAGATATGAGAATAGGAAATATGTAGGATCAGAATCTCGCAGCAATAATATTTCAGCGAAATTATCAACAATACAACACAACAGCGTCGCAGAACAATTTCAGAAATTATATAATAAACAACATCAGCTAAAATCATGAGAAGATGTGATGATCCTGCGAAAATTAAAGAATTTGTGAGATTAACATTTGTAAGTTTGCGAGAATATCGCAAGCCATATCCGAAAATAAAGGACAGGTTAGCTGTTATCCACTATGTATTTCCCTATAAATAGTCGTTCAGGTGTAAAGGAAATGGGGAGATCTTTTTCTGAGTGAGAAGCAAGTAAATAGGAGAGAGAAAACCTAGAGCAGTGGTTATTCTTGATTCCTTTATCTTTTCTTGTAAGATTGTTCAAAGATTTATCAATAAAATTAAGATTGTTCATCTAAAATGATTTGAATATTAATGAAATCTTGTGAGGGGTGTAGTGTAGGATTTCCTGCAACTACATAAAGGTTCAGTTGGAGATAAATTTTATGATGCAATGGACCGTTGGGATAATAGTTGTCCGATCTTGATTCAACACCTTATTTCCAAAAGGAAGGTAGTCATAATAGTTTGACTGCCTTAACTATCTTTTCTTTGTCATATCTTTTTGAGTTCTTCATCTTACTGAAATTTTGTATTCTACTTTTCGCAGAGTCTGAGAAAAATCTTCATTCCTCCATTTCTGTTTTGGAGGCTAAATATGCCAAAATTCGCAAAGAAAATGCACTACTCGTCTTTGTCCTTACTGGTTCTCGCGACCGAGCAGAAAGAAGACTTGATTATCTTGCTTACTTTAAGGATATTCAAGATAGGAATCATCAGAGAGAACTTCTTCGTCAAGTTCATCTCCGGGCTGAAGTCCTTGTAAATGATATTTTATTGTCCAAATCTCTTCCTCCTACATCAATCGAACCTTTGGAAGTAGATGATGAAGAAATTCCTCGGCCTGCTGACAGAGATTATGATTATGAAAGTGGTGGAGAGAATAGTCTTTTGGAAGACGGAGAAGAGATCCCTTCTAAGGAAGCAACTACTGGTGCTAATCAAGATGAAAACGAAAAATAAATCTCTTATAAAGAAGTAATTGCTGGCGATAATCAAGGTGGCGGCGAAAAACAAGTCCCTCTCAAAGGAATTATTGTTGGTGAATATCAGAATCTAAATGAAGAAGAGGTTGGCGATAATGAGAACATTGGCGAAGAGCGTCAGTTATCTCCTTCTACTTGAATTAATACTGAAATATGAGCTTCTTATCTAGTTCTATCTTTGTTGAATTGTTTCATCTTTATTATTTCTTGCGAATAATATTCTTCAACCAACTTTGGAATTAATTTTCTCTTTTAGTATTTTGCTGGCGAGAAAGATAATGCATGTAGTTGCAGGAAATCCTACACTAGACTCTTCATGTGATTTCATTATTAATCAACTCATTTTAGGTTTGTATTCTTAATTTTATTGATTAATCTTTGGATGTTCTTACAAGAAAAGATAAAGAATTCAAGAATGATCTCTGCTCTAAACTTTCTCTCTCCTATTTATTTGTTTCTTACTCAAAAAAGATCTCCCTCTTATTTACAACTCGAATGACTATTTATAAGGAAATACATAGTGGATGACAGCTAATCTGTCCTTTATTTTCGGATATGGTCTGCGACATTCTCGCAACCTTACAAATATTAGTTTCGCAAACTCTCTAATTTTCGCAGGACTATCATATCTTTCTCATGATCTTAGCTGTCGTCATTTATTTTATCATTTCTGGAATTGTTCTGCGACGCTTAAGTGTTGTGTCATTAATAATTTCGCTGAAACATTATCATTGCGAGATTATGATCCTACATCTTGCCTCTTCTTATATATTTTCTGCGAAGTAGAGAATGATGTGAGAAATATCGCAGCTGTTCTCCTCTTTATATTCTGCATTTATTACACGTATTCTTTCTTCCTTTTATTTCTCGACACGTCTTTTGTAACCGCTTATATCTTTCCGTATTAATCGTGCTTATTTTCTCGAGGAAAAATTCCCTCTATATATATTCCTTTTCACTCTCTTCTTCTTTCCTTTTATTTTCTCTGCAACTTCATCGTTTTTCTACAAATTCCATTATTGCAAATTTTCTTCTTTCTTCTTCAACCTTTTTAAGTCCTTCTTCATCCTCATACTATTTCTTCTGTAAATCTTCATAGTTCATAATTTTCTTCGTAACAATCTCCCTGCTATTATCTTCCATGGATTCATCAAGCTTAGTTTTCTTTTTTCTTCGTTATGAGCTTTTCTGAAATTGATATTGTTTATTTCCTTTGCTGAAATTGATCTTGTTTATTGCCTTATTTGATGTTGTTTATGTGATTCTCATACTCTTGTTATTTCAGCAAAAGCGGCTCCAACACTAGATTTACAGTTCAGAACCCTAACATTCCCAAATCGCAGCATAAAGTTGTTGCACATAAAAGAAAATCTGTGAATGAGAAGGTAGTAAGAAACATTATCCTTTTCTAATAACAATATTGTTGCCTCTGTTTCTTATCTGGATTCTAATTCGCAGGGTGATAAAGATGTCAATAAACCTCTCAAGAAATCTCGCCACCTTAAAACTGTTCCAACCTCTGTTCCCTTTCACTTACTCATCTCTTCTAAATCTCCTGCGACATCTTCGCAGGATAAACCTTTATCTCCAATTTGTGAAAAATCTGCCTCAGACTTCATTTCTTCAGCTGACCTTTTAATGACTGAAACTTCCCCTGTTGATCCTGCTTTGAATGAAACTTCTTCTCTTCCCATTGAGAATATTTCCCAACCTTCTAGTTCTACCAGTTCTCTACCTCAGTCCCTTCCTATTTCGAAAGAAACTGTGGAAGGGATAAATACTTCCTTCAAAGTCTTATCTGAGGTTCTGGATGATGTCAAGAAGTCTTCTACTGATCCTATCAAGTCTAATGTTTGCGAAATTCTGAGTAAGCATTTGGGTTCTGATAGAGTTGCTTCACAGACAGCTTTGGAAAAAGAATGTAATGCTCTTCGTCTCGGAAATCAGAAGCTTCAGAATGTTTTACTGGATCGTGAAAATATTCGCAAGAAGAATGATGAATTGAGAGGTATAATTTCCTTATCTGTGTCTTGAATTTTCCTTTTTAATGGTTTTATCCTTCCCATACTTAATTATCCTTGAAATCCCTCTTTCGTATGTTAAGATTTAAACCAGAAACGAATAATGGAGAGATACCAATTTGAATCTTCTGTTGAAGAAGCCCGTGTTGATAAATAAATTTTGATGGATCAATATAACCAATTAGATAACCTCTATTCATATTCTCTTGATCATATAATAATCTTACCAATGAAAATACCCAATTAATTCAAAGACAAGATTTATTAAGTAATGAAGTATCTCGTCTTTCTTATTCTTTAACTAAAGCTAATTTAGGGATGGAAACTTTATCAGATGAAAATAAAACCTTATCTCAAGAGAAGAGAACTTATTTAAATAAGATGGCGATATCCTTGCAACAACTTAGTGTTCTTCAAAAAGTATGTGATGACCAAGAGCAATCTCTTCGTTCTTTGAGAAATGAACTTAAATAAGTAACAGAGTCATCCCTCGCTGAAATAGATACACTCATTCAAGGTAGAATAGCTTTAAGTGTAAAGGCAAATCATCTTAAAGAAAAATATTCCAAATTAGAAGAATCTTATTCTTCTCTTGCGAAGAAAAATGCCTTTATTATTTCTAAAGAGAAAAATCTTCAGTCTCGACTTAAAGGTTTAGTTGGAGATAAATTTGATGACGCGTTGGGAGAATAGTTGTCTGTCTTTGATTCAACACCTTATTTCGCAAAAGGAAGGTAGTCATAATAGTTTGACTACCTTAATTATCTTTTCTTTGTTATATCTCTCTGAACTATTTATATTAATGAAATTTTGTATTCTATCTTTCGCAGAGTCTGAGAAGAATCTTCATTCTTCTATTTCTGTTTTGGAGGCTAAATATGCCAAAATTCGCAAAGAAAATGCATTGTTTGTCTCTACTCTTACTGGTTCTCGCGACCGAGCAGAAAGAATACTTGATTATCTTGCTTATTTTAAGGATATTCAAGATAGGAATCATCAGAGAGCACTTCCTCGCCAAATTCATCTTCGGGCTGAAGTCCTTGTAAATGACATTTTATTATACAATTCTCTTCCTCCTTCATGAATTGATCCTTTAGAAGTAGATGACGATGAAGTTCCTCGTCCTGCTGATAGTGATTATGATTACGAAAGCGGTGCAGAGGATAATTTCTTGGAAGATGAAGAAGAGGTTCCTTCTAAATAAGTATCTGCTGGTGTTAATCAGAATGAGAAAGAAATTTCTCCTGAAGAAGTGATTGCTGGCGATAATCAAAATGCTAGTCATGGCGAAGATCAAAACCGAAATGAAGGATTTCTGTCATCTCCTGCTACTGAAATTAATACTGAAGCTTGAGCTTCTTATCTAGCTTTGTTTTCTTGAATTGTCTTATTTTATCACTTTTGAGAGTTACATTTTTCCACCAACTTTGGAGTCAACTTTTCCTTTTAATATTTTGTTGATAAGAAAGATAATGCTTCTTGTGTATTGATTCCCATACTTGCCTCTCATTATCTTTCTTGCAAAAAAATAATCTATTACGAGTACTTATAATTAATTTGTTTTATCATATGGTCTTATTTTGCCTTCCTAATTAAAGGTCTTATTATGCCACCTCTTGTCATTGCGACAAAATCGCAGGACGTCCTTGCACTTTCATACAAAAACCCATTGATCTTGCCTTAACTTTTTCTTTTGTATTATGACCTCTTCAGGAATGTTGCGAAAATATGACTGGCCTAAATATTCTTGCGAAAATAAAGCCCCATGACATTTCCGTCTTGCAACGAAATCGCAGGACGTCTTCGCACTTTCATGCGAAAACCCATTGATCTCGTCTTATCCTTTTCTTTAGTATTATTGCCTCTTTATGGATTGTTGCACAAATATGACAAGCCTTAATAAAAATCCTCTTTAGTAAAAAGCCTCATGACATTTGCGTCTTAAGACACTTATCAGCTCCCTAATGAAGGGTGCCGCCCTTATCTCCCCCTTGGTTGCCCCTTCAAGGAGGCGTACTTCTACCATACAAGGTTAGCTCCTCCCATCCAGTCTTAACAACAACCAGTTGTTTTCGCGGCCTCTTATACCTTCTACCTATAGGGAATATGGTTACTAGACTGCACCCTAAGTGGGGTTTTCTTCAGGCCGGGTGCAGTATAAGCCAAGACTTGTCAAGAATGGAAAGGTACGCTTCAAACGTCTCTGGCACTCTTGAATCAACCGTGTCCTCGGCGCCTTGATAAGATCTTCACTCCTTGGGAGAGTCCTTATTACCTTAGTCACCCAACCCAAGTCATATTCTTAAGCTGAGAATCCAAGGTGCCTCTCTCAGATGGGCTTTATTGACCCAAAATATCCATGACTCAGGTTCCGGTGGCGGTGTAGCCTTTCCCTGAGCCATGCAACAGGTACCCCCTAATATGACGTACTTTAGGTCTTACATTTGCCTCTTGCGAAATTTTATTCGCGAACTAAGGTGTACGCCATAAAGGTTCGCCCCTTTCTTTTATGTCATTGTTCTGTAATTATCTCTGCGAAAATTTCGCACATCATGATCTTGTTTTGATATGAGTAATCTTGCAATTATTCTTTCAAAATCCATAACTTCTCAAAGCTTCTTACGGATAATATTTTTTTAAGTACAACCTGTTCCATGGTCTGTCTAATCTGTGACCAACATCCCTTCTTTCTGGATCCATTAATCTATAAGCTCCTGTTCCAACCATCTCCTTAATGATGTAAGGTCCATCCCATTTTTTCGCTAATTTTCCACCATTTTCTCGCTGATATATAGGTGTTTCTTGCAGAACTAAATCTCCTAGTTGAAATTCGCGTATTTTGACACGTTTATTATATTCTCGGGCTAGTCTTCGTTGATAATTCTCCATATGTTGTAAAGCTTTTTCTCTTATTTCTTCTAACTCATCAAGTTTATTTAAAATCAAGCCCGCACTAAGATTTTTCTCCCAAGCTTCTCTTTTTGTTGTCGGAATAACAACTTCTGTTGGTAACACCGCTTCAACTCCATATGTTAAACAAAAAGGTGACATTCCAGTAGCTTCTCTTCTAGTTGTATTATAAGCCCATACTGCATTATGTACTTGTTCGCACCATGCTCTGTGATGTCCTTCCAATTTCTTCTTTAATATATCTGCAATTGTTTTGTTTGTTGCTTCTACTTGCCCATTAGCTTGTGGATACAAAGGAGTATATTTTCCACATTTTATCTTGAATGCATTAAGTAGCATTTCTATATCATGTCCTTCAAATTTTTTCCCATTATCAGATACCAACTGTGCAGGAATTCCGAATCTGCAAATGATATTTTCGAATATGAATGTAAAGATATCTTTTTTTCGAATATGCTGCACTGCCTTCACTTCTGACCATTTTGTGAAATAATCTGTTGCGACTATTAAGTATCTTCTTTGTCTAGATCCTGGTAAAAATGGCCCCACAATATCTAAGCCCCACTTTCCAAAAGGCCATACACTAGTTGAAGATGATAATGGTGCTCAAGGTGCATGTATTTGCTTTCCATGCCGCTGACAATCTTCGCAACGTCTTGATATTTTTTTTGCATCTTCATGCATGTATGGCCAGTAATAACCTTGCGTTTTTGATCTATGTGCCAAAGATCTTCCTCCACTATGATTGCCAGCATCCCCACTATGTAACATTTTTAGCACCTTTTCCCCTTCCTCTCGTGTCAAACATCTGAGTGATGGTCCATTAAAGGACTTTCAGTATAACAACCCATCTCTTAATTCATAATTCGTTGCACGCCTTTTTAACTTGTGTATTTCCAATTTATTTCTTGGTGTTTCTCCTTTCGCCAAATATGCATGAAGTTCCATTCTCCAGTCTGCGATATTGTTCATTTGTTCTTCTTTTTCATTGTCTATTATCATCACGTCCACGTCTTCTTCTTCTTTATTGATTGATGGTAACAAAAGTGTTTGTATTTTTATGCATCTCGCAGCTGGATCTGTCATCATGCTTGAGATGAAAGAAAAAGCGTCTACGAGTTTGTTATCCTTTATTGAAATGTGTCTCCATCTTATTTTTGGGATTTTCGCTGACAATTCTTCAACCAGATTCTTGTATTTCTTCAAGGAAGGTTCATTTGTAGTATACTCTCCCTTTATTTGGCGAATAATTAGCTGCGAATCACTAGTGATCCTGGCATTTTCTAGTTTCATTTCTATTGTGAATCTTAAAGCATGTACCAAAGCTTCATATTTTGTTTCATTATTAGTGGATGCAAATTCCAATCTGAATGAAAAAGCCATCTTTATTCCTTCTGGCGAAATTAAAACAATTCATACTCCATTTCCTTCTCCATTTGATGATCCATCTACCAACATCTCTCATCTATTTGGTTCTGTTAACAAGTCTTTTGGATCTCCATGTTCTTCTTCTACCTCCATCATTTCTTCTACTACTTCATCTTCTTCTAAAGGAAATTATGCCAAAAAATCTGCAACAACTTGTGATTTTGGTGAAGACAAAATTTCATATTTAATATCAAAGTGGCCTACTTGTGCGTTTCATCTCTCCACTCTTCCTGATCTTTTAGAATTCTTCATCACTGATTCAATTGGTACCTTTGTTAATACCTTTATCTTGTGTGCTTGAAAGTATATGCGGAGTTTAAATGATGCATAAACTAATGGTAAAATTAATTTTTCAATATTTGAGTAATTCTTCTCGGCACTATTAAAAGTTTTGCTAATGTAATAAATGGGTTTCTCCACTCCTGCGTCTACTCGCAATAACACAACACTTAATGCATGCGCCGTCGTCACAAGATAGATCAATAATTCTTCTCCTGATTCTCCCTTTTGTAAAATAGTTGTATTCATTAGATGTTCTTTGATTCCTTGAAAAGCTTTTTCACATTCATCTGTCCATTTAAATTTCGCACCCTTCTTGAGTATATCGAAAAAATATTTGCATTTGTCTGATGATCGCGAAATAAATCTCCCCAGTGAAGCTAGAAGCCCATTCAACTTCTGTACATCTTTTATTGTTGCTGGTTTTGGCATGTCACGAATTGCTTGCACTTTTTCCGGATCAACCTGTATTCCTTCCTTTGATACAATGTAGCCTAAAAAAATTCCCGAAGCAACTCCAATAATACACTTCTCATGATTCAATTTAATGTTATATTGCCGCATTTGTTCAAAAATCTCCCTCAGGTCTTGTACATGGTTTTTAGCTTCTTTACTCTTTATTAACATGTCGTCCACGGCGAACACCTTCTCTACCATTATTTGATATGTCGCTCCCGCGTTTCGCAAACCAAATGGGATTTTCGTGTAACAATATAAACCTCTAGGGGCAAAGAAAGCAGTATGTTCTTGATATTCTTCAACGAGAGGGATTTGGTTATACCCTTTGTACCCATCTAAAGAAGATACCCTATCATTTCCCGCTGCGGATTCCACCATTTGAGGAATATCTGGTAACGGAAAACTATCTTTGGGGCAAGCTTTGTTTAAATCAGTGAAATCTATTCAAATCCTGATTCCTTTGTTTTTCTTTGGGACAATGACCATATTCGCTATCCATTCGTGGTATTTAGCTTCTCTTATAATTCCTGCCTCAAGCATTTTCTGTAGTTCTTCTTCTATTTGGGAATGGTAAGTTGTTGCAATTTTTCTTATTCTCTGTTTAAATGGTCTCACACTTTTGTTAATCTCCAATTTGTGGCATGCAATTGATGGATCAATTCATGCTATCTCATCCATGCTTCCCGCGAAAATATCTTTGTATTCTCGCAACAAGTTAACAGTTCTTTCTTCTTCTTCTATATCCATTTTGGTTCCAATTCTCAACATTAGAGGCTCCTCTATAGTCCCAACGTTTATTTCTGTTGTTGGTTCTGCGACAGTGTAACTGGGTTTAGGTTCTCCCATTCGTGTTGGTTCTTTTATTGTTGGGTTCTTCTCCTTCTTCCGAAATTTCGCTGGGTATTCCTTTGCCTTCTTTTTCCCTTATCATATATACTCTAAATTCTTCTTCTTTCTTTGCTTCCTTTGCCAATTTTCTACGAAATTGTTTCTTTTTTGCCTGTCCTTCATAATGTTTTACTTCAACTTGATGACATAATTTCGCATTGTCAACATCTCCTCTGATTTCACCTATTCCATTTAGAGTGGGGAATTTAATACATTGATGCAACATTGATGCCACAGCTTTTATCGCATGTATCCATGATCTTCCTAATAACATATTATATAGAGATTCCATATCCACCACACACAATATTACATGTGTTTCGATTTCTCCAAGTGGAATTCGTACCACTATCTCTCCTTTAGGTTTTGTTGTGTATTTTCCAAAGCCGTGAACAAAATATGTTGAACTTGACATTCTTCATCTTTAAATCCCATTCCCGGAATGCGTGATAAAATATTATATCAACTGAACTTCCTGTATCGATTAAAGTTCTGTTCAACATCCATTCTCCTGTGGATTTTATTGTTGTCTCTTTCTCTTTTCGTGTAATAGGCATTGTGATGACCAATGGAGATGTGTGGTTCAAATTTTATTTTGGTATTTCTTCCGCCATGAATGCAATTTTTTGCTTTTCCCAATCTTTCAAGGGTGATGTTTTTTCTACCGCCATGACTTTCCTTCCTTCAAAATTTCGTTTATGTATTCTTCCTTTGATGTTTTCATGGAATTCATTAATCATCGTTTTTGTTATCATATTACACTCCAATCTTTTGCCATTTTCACTAATTCTATTCATCTTTCTTCTAACTGATTCACTGATTTGTTTAATCACTTTCTTGACTTGAATATTCTCAATCAACAATCTTAAACTTTCGATCTTCAATTCCCTGTTTCTAGCGCCATTATGTAGTTGCAGGAAATCCTACACTACACTCTTCATGTGATATCATTATTAATCAACTCATTTTAGGTTTGTATTCTTAATTTTATTGATTAATCTTTGGATGTTCTTACCAGAAAAGATAAAGAATTCAAGAATGATCTCTGCTCTAAACTTTATCTCTCCTATTTATTTGTTTCTTACTCAAAAAAGATCTCCCTCTTCTTTACAACTCGAATGACTATTTATAAGGAAATACATAGTGGATGACAGCTAATCTGTCCTTTATTTTAGGATATGGTCTGTGACATTCTCGTAACTTTACAAATATTAGTTTCGCAAACTCTCTAATTTTCGCAGGACTATCATATCTTTCTCGTGATCTTAGCTGTCGTCATTTATTTTATCATTTCTGGAATTGTTCTGCGACGCTTAAGTGTTGTGTCATTAATAATTTCGCTGAAACATTATCATTGCGAGATTCTGATCCTACAATGCCTCTTGTTTACTGATTCCCATACTTGCCTCTCATTATCTTTCTTGCGAAAAATGATGTGTTATGAATACTTATAAATATTTTGTTTTGTCATGTGGTCTTATTTTTCCTTTCTAATTAAAGGTCTTATTATGCCACCTCTTGTCATTGCGACAAAATCGCAGGACGTCCTTGCACTTTCACGCAAAAACCCATTGATCTTGCCTTAACTTTCTCTTTTTTATTATTGCCTCTTCAGGAATGTTGCGACAATATGATAGGCATAAATATTCTTGCGAAAATAAAGCCCCATTACATTGTCGTCTTGCGACGAAATCGCGGGACGTCTTCGCACTTTCATGCGAAAACCAATTGATCTCGTCTTATCTTTTTCTCTAGTATTATTTCCTCTTCAGGATTGTTGCACAAATATGACAAGCCTTAATACCCTTGCGAGTAAAAAGCCTCATGACATTTGCGTCTTAAGACACTTATCAGCTCCCTAATGGAGGGTGCCGCCCTTATCTCCCCCTGGTTGCCCCTTCAAGGAGGCGCACTTGTACCATACAAGGTTAGCTCCTCCCATCCAGACTTAACAACAATCAGTTGTTTTCGCAGCCTCTTCTCCCTTTTACCTATAAGGTTTATGGTTACGAGACTGCACCTTAAGTGGGGTTTTCTTCGGGCCGAGTGCAGTATAAGCCAAGACTTGTCAAGAATGGCAAGGTATGCTCCAGATGCCCCTGTCACTCTTGACTCAACCGTGTACCTCAGCGCCTTGATCAGATTCTGCACTCCTTGGGAGAGTCCTTATTACCTTAGTCGCCCAACCTAAGTCATATGCTTAAGCTGAGAATCCAAGGTGCATCTCCCAAATGGGCTTTATTGACCCCAAATCTCCATGACTCAGGTTCTGGTGGCGGTGTAGCCTTTCCCTGAGCCATGTAACAGGTACCCCCTTATATGACGTACTTTAGGTCTTACATTTGCCTCTTGCGAAATTTTATTCGCGAACTAGGGTGTACGCCATAAAGGTTCGCCTCTTTCTTTTATGTCATTGTTCTATGATTATTTCTGCGAAAGTTTCGCACATCATGATCTTGTTTTGATATGAATAATCTCGCAACTATTCTTTCAGAATCCATAACTTCGCAAAGCTTCTTACGGATAATATCTTTTTAAGTACAATCTATTCCATGGTCTGTCAAGTCTATGACCAACATCTCTACCTTCTGGATCCATTAATTTATAAGCTCATGTTCCAACTATCTCCTTAATGATGTAAGGTCCATCCCAGTTTTCGCTAATTTTCCACCATTTTCTCGCTGATATATTGGTGTTTCTCGCAGAACTAAATCTCCTGGTTGGAATTCGCGTACTTTGACACGTTTATTATATTCTCGGGATAATCTTCGCTGATAATTCTCCATATGTTGTAAAGATCTTTCTGTTTTTTCTTCTAATTCATCAAGTTTGCTTAAGATCAAACCCGCACAAAGATTTTTCTCCCAAGCTTCTCTCTTTGTTGTCGGAATAACAACTTCGGTTGGTAGCACCGCTTAAACTCCGTATGTTAAACAAAAAGGTGACATTCCAATAGCTTCTCTTCTAGTTGTATTATAAGCCCATACTGCATTATGTACTTGTTCGCACCATGCTCTATGATGTCCTTCTAATTTCTTCTTTAATATATCTGTAATTGTTTTGTTTGGTGCCTCTACCTTCCCATTAGCTTGTGGATACAAAGGAGTAGACTTTCCACATTTTATCTTAAATGCATTAAGTAACATTTCTATCTTCTGTCCTTCAAACTGTTTCCCATTATCGGATACCAACTGCGTAGGAATTCCGAATCTGCAAATGATATTTTCGAATATGAATGTAAAGATACCTTTGTCGCGAATATGCTGTATTGCCTTCACTTCTGTCCATTTTTTGTGAAATAATCTGTTGCGACTATTAAGTATCTTCTTTGTCCAGATCCTGATAAAAATGGCCCCACAATATCTAAGCCCCACTTTCCAAAAGGCCACACACTGGTTGAAGATTACAATGGTGCTCCAGGTGCATGTATTTTCTTTCCATGACGCTGACAATCTTCGCAACGTCTTGATATTTTTTTTGCATCTTCGTGCATGTATGGCCAGTAATAGCCTTGCATTTTTGCTCTATGTGCCAAAGATCTTCCCCTGCTATGATTGTCAGCATCCCCACTATGTAACATTTTTAGCACCTTTTCTCCTTATTCTCGTGTCAAACATCTGAGTGATGGTCCATTAAAGGATTTTTGGTATAGCAGCCCATCTCTTAATTCCTAATTTGTTGCGCTGCTTTTTAACTTGTGTGCTTCCAATCTATTTCTTGGTGTTTCTCCTTTCGCCAAATATGCATGAAATTTTGTTCTCCAATCTGCGATATTGTTCGTTTGTTCTTCTTCTCCACCGTCTATTATCATCACGTCCACGTCTTCTTTTTCTTTATTGATTGATGGTGACAGAAGTGTCTGTATTTTTATGCATCTCGCATTTGGATCTCTCATCATGCTTGAGATAAAAGCAAAAGCGTCTGCGAGTCTGTTATCCTTCCTTGAAATGTGCCTCCATTTTATTTTTGGGATTTTCGCTGACAATTCTTCAACGAGCTTCTTGTATTTCTTCAAGGATGGTTCATTTGTAGTGTACTCTACCTTTATTTGGCGAATAACTAGCTGCGAATCACTAGTGATCCTGACATTTTCTAGTTTCATTTTTATTGCGAACTTTAAGGCATGTATCACAACTTCATATTCCGTTTCGTTATTAGTGGATGCGAATTCCAATCTGAATGAAAAATCCATCTTTGCTCCTTCTGGCGAAATTAAAATAATTCCAACTCCATTGCCTTCTCCATTTGATGATCCATCTACCAATAGCTCCCATCTATTTGGTTATGTTAATAAGTCTTTTGGATCTCCGTGTTCTTCTTCTATATCCATCATTTCTTCTACCGCTTCATCTTTTTCTAAAGGAAATTCTGCCAAGAAATCTACAACAATTTGTGATTTTGGTGAAGACAAAATTTCATATTTAATATCAAAATAGCCTACTTGTGCATTCCATCTCTCTACCCTTCCTGATCTTTTAGAATTCTTCATCACTGATTCAATTGGTACTTTTGTTCATACCTTTATCTTGTGTGCTTGAAAGTATATGCGGAGCTTAAATGATGCATAAACTAAGGCTAAGATTAACTTTTTAATCTTTGAGTAATTCTTCTCTGCGGTATTAAAAGTTTTGCTAATGTAATAAATGGGTTTCTCCACTCCTGCGTCTACTCGCAATAATACAACACTTAATGCATGCGACGTTGTCGCAATAATACAACATTTGAGGAATATCGGTGTTGATTTACCTTGCGACAACGTCGAATGCATTAAGTGTTGTATTATTGCGAGTAGACGCAGGAGTGGAGAAACCCATTTATTACATTAGCAAAACTTTTAATACCGCAGAGAAGAATTACTCAAAGATTAAAAAGTTAATCTTAGCCTTAGTTTATGCATCATTTAAGCTCCGCATATACTTTCAAGCACACAAGATAAAGGTATTAACAAAAGTACCAATTGAATCAGTGATGAAGAATTCTAAAAGATCAGGAAGGGTAGAGAGATGGAATGCACAAGTATGCCATTTTGATATTAAATATGAAGTTTTGTCTTCACCAAAATCACAAGTTGTTGCGGGTTTCTTGGCAGAATTTCCTTTAGAAAAAGATGAAGCAGTAGAAGAAATGATGGATGTAGAAGACGAACATGGAGATCCAAAAGATTTATTAACAGAACCAAATAGATGGGAAATACTGGTAGATGGATCATCAAATGGAGAAGGAAATGGAGTTGGAATTGTTTTAATTTCGCCAGAAGGAATAAAGATGGATTTTTCATTCAGGTTGGAATTTGAATCCACGAATAATGAAACAGAATATGAAGCTGTAATACATGCATTAAAATTCGTAATAGAAATGAAACTAGAAAATGCCAGGATCACTAGTGATTCGCAGCTAGTTTTTCGCCAAATAAAAGGAGAGTATACTACAAATGAACCATACCTGAAGAAATACAAGAAGCTGGTTGAGGAATTGTCAGCGAAAATCCCAAAAATAAAATGGAGGCACATTTCAAGAAAGGATAATATACTCGCAGACGCTTTTGCTTTCATCTCAATTATGATGACAGATCCAACTGCGAGATGCATAAAAATACAAACACTTATGTCACCATCAGTCAATAAAGAAGAGGAAGATGTGGATGTGATGGTTATAGATAATGAAAAAGAAGAACAGATAAATAATGACGCAGACTGGAGAATGGAGCTTCATGCATATTTGGCGAAAGGAGAAACACCAAGAAATAGATTGGAAACACACAAGTTAAAAATCCGAGCAACGAATTATGAATTAAGAGACGGGTTGTTATACCGAAAATCTTTTAGTGGACCATCACTCAGATGTTTGACACGAGAGGAAGGAGAAAAGGTGCTGAAAATGTTACATAGTGGAGATGCTGGCAATCATAGTGGAGGGAGATCTTTGGCACATATAGCAAAAATGCAAGGTTATTACTGTCCATACATGCATGAAGATGCAAAATAAATATCAAGACGTTGCGAAGATTGTCAGCGGCATGGAAAGAAGATACATGCACCAGGAGCACCATTGTCATCTTCAACCAGTGTGTGGCCCTTTGGAAAATGGGGCTTAGACATTGTGGGGCCATTTTTACCAGGAACTGGACAAAGAAGGTACTTAATAGTCGCAACAGATTATTTCACAAAATGAACAGAAGTGAAGGCAGTACAACATATTCGCGACAAAGATATCTTTACATTCATATTCGAAAATATCATTTGCAGATTTGGAATTCTTGCACAGTTGGTATCTGATAATGGGAAACAGTTTGAGGGCAGAACATAGAAATGTTACTTAATGCATTCAAGATAAAATGTGGAAAGTCCACTCCTTTATATCCACAAGCTAATGGGCAAGTAGAAGCAACAAATAAAACAATTGCAGATATATTAAAGAAGAAATTAGAAGGACATCACAGATCATGGTGTGAAAAAGTACATAATGCAGTATGGGCTTATAATACAACTAGAAGAGAATCTACTGGAATGTCACCTTTTTGTTTAACATATGGAGTTGAAGCGGTGTTACCAACAGAAGTTGTTATTCCGACAACAAAAAGAGAAGCTTGGGAGAAAAATCTTAGTGCGGGTTTAATTCTAAACAAACTTGATGAATTAGAAGAAAAAAGAGAAAAAGCTTTACAACATTTGGAGAATTATCAGCGAAGATTGGCTTGAGAATTTAATAAACGTGTCAAAATACGTGAACTTCAACTAGGAGATTTAGTTCTGCGAGAAAATGGTGGAAAATTAACGAAAAAATGGGATGGACCTTACATCATAAAGAGATAGTTGGAACAAGAGCTTATAGATTAATGGACCCAGAAGGAAGAGATGTTGGTCATAGATTAGATAGACCATGGAACAGACTGTACTTGAAAAGATATTATCCGTAAGAAGCTTTGAGAAATTATGAATTCTAAAAGAATAATTGCAGGATTATTCATGATAAAACAAGATCATGATGTGCGAAATTTTCGCAGAGAACAATGACATAAAAGAAAGGGGCGAACCTTTATGGCGTACACCCTAGTTCGCGAATAAAATTTTGCATATGGCAAATATAAGACCTAAAGTACATCATATTAGGGGGTACCTATTACATGACTCATGGAAAGGCTATACCGCCACCGGAACCTGAGTCATGGAGATTTGGGGTCAATAAAACCTATCCGGGAGAGGCACCTTGGATTCTTAACTTGAGCATATGACTTGGGTTGGGCGACTAAGGTAATAAGGACTCTCCCAAGGAGTGCAGATATGATCAAGGCACCGAGGTACATGGCTCAGTCAAGAGTGCCGAGGGCGTTTGAAGCGTCCTTGCCATTCTTGACAAGTCTTGACTTATACTGCACTCGGCCTGAAGAAAACCCCACTTAGGGTGCAGTATCGTAACCATAATCCCTATAGGTAAAAGGGATAAGAGGCTGCGAAAACAACTGGTTGTTGTTAAGACTGGATGGGAGGAGCTAACCTTGTATGGTAGAAGTACGCCTCCTTGAAGGGGAAACCAGGGGGAAGATAAGGGCGGCACCCTCCATTAGGGAGCTGATAAGTGTCTTAAGACGCAAATGTCATGAGACTTATTATTCGCAAGGATAATTAAGGCTTGTCATATTTGTGCAACAATCCTGAAGAGGCAATAATACAAAATAAAAAGATAAGATGAGATCAATGGGTTTTCGCATGAAAGTGCGAAGACGTCCTGCGATTTCATCGCAAGACGATAATTTCATGGGGCTTTATTTTCGCAAGAATATTTAGGCCTGTCATATTGTCGCAACATTCCTGAAGAGGCCATAATACAAAAGAAAAAGTTAAGACAAGATCAATGGGTTTTTGTATGAAAGTGTAAGGACGTCATGCGATTTTGTCGCAATGACAAGGGATGGCATAATAAGACCTTTAATTAGGAAGGGAAAATAAGACCATATAATAAAAAAAACTAATTATAAAAATTCATAACATATTATTTTTTGCAAGAAAGATAATGAGAGGCAAGGATGGGAATCGATATACAAGAAGCATTATCTTTCTTATCAACAAAATATTAAAATAAAAAAGTTGACTCCAAAGTCGATTGAAAAATGTAGCTCTCAAAAGTAATAAAAATAAGACAGCTCAGGAAAATAAAGCTAGAAAAGAATCTCAAGCTTCAATATCAATATCAGTAGCATGAGATGACAGAAGTTCTTCGCCAACATTCTTGCAAGATTCTCCTTCATTTCGGCTTTGATCTTTGCCATGACTAGCATTTTGATTATCGCCAGCAACTACTTCTTCAGGAGAAATTTCTTTCTCATTCTGATTAACACCAGCAGATACTTCTTTTGAAGGAACTTCTTCTTCATCTTCTAGGAAATTATCCTCTGCACCGCTTTCATAATCGTAATCACTATCAGCAGGACGAGGAACTTCATCATCATCTACTTCTAAAGGATCAATTGACGTAGGAGGAAGAAAGTTGGACAATAAAATGTCATTTACAAGGACTTTATCCCGAAGATGAACTTGGCGAAGAAGTGCTCTTTGATGATTCCTATCTTGAATATCCTTAAAATAAGCAAGATAATCAAGTCTTCTTTCTGCCAGGTCGCGAGAACCAGTAAGGGTAGAGACGAGTAATGCATTCTCTTTGCGAATTTTGGCATATTTATCATCCAAATCAGAAATAGAAGAATGAAGATTCTTCACAGAATCTGCGAAAAATAGAATGCAAAAATTTATTAAGATAAGGAATTCAGAGAGATATGACAAAGGAAAGATAATTAAGGCAGACAAACTATTATGACTACCTTCCTTTTGCGAAATAAGATGTTGAATCAAGAATAGACAACTATTCTCCCAATGATCCATTGCGTCATCAAATTTATCTCCAACTAAACCTTTAAGTCGAGACTGAAGATTTTTCTCTTTAGAGACAAGGAAGGCATTTTTCTTCGCAAGAGAAGAATAAAATTCTTCTAATTTGGAATATTGATCTTTAAGATGATTTGCCTTCACACTTAAAGATATTCTACCTTGAATGAGTGAATCTCTTTCAGTGATAGATGATTCTGTTACTTCTTTAAGTTCATTTCTTAAAGAAAGAAGAGATTTCTCTTGGTCAGCACATACGTTTTGGAGAACATTAAGTTGTTCCGAAGATATCGCTATCTTGTTTAAATAAACTCGCTTCTCTTGAGACAAGGTTTTATTCCCATCTGATAAAGTTTCCATCCCTAAATTATCTTTGGTTAAAGAATAAGAAAGACGAGATACTTCATTACTTAATAGATCTTGTTTTTCAACTAATTGGGTATTTTCATTGGTAAGATTATTTATTTGATCAAGAGAATATGAATAAATATTATCTAATTGGTTATATTGATCCATTAAGACTTCTTTATCAACACGGGCTTCTTCAACAGCAGATTCAAATTGATATCTCTCCATTACTCGTTTCTGATGTAATGCTTAACATGCGAAAGAGGGATTCAAAGGATAATTAAGCAGGGGGAGGATAAAGCCATCGAAAAGGCAAATTAAAGACATAGATGAAGAAATCATACCTCTTAATTCATCATTCTTCTTGCGAAGATTATCACGATCCAGCAAAACATTCTGAAGTTTCTGATTTTCAAGACGAAGAGCATTACATTCTTTTTCTAAAGTTGTCTGCGAAGCAGCTTTGTCAGAACCCAAATGCTTGCTCAGAATTTCACAAACAGTAGACTTGATGGGATCAGTAGAAGACTTCTTGACATCATCTAGAATCTCAGATAAAACCTTGAAAGCAATATCTATCCCTTCCACGGTCTCTTTCGACGAAGGAGGAGACTTAGGTAGAGAACTAGTAGAGATAAAAGGTTGAGAAACATTCTCAATGGGAGGAGAAGAGGCTTCATTCGCAGAAGGAACCACAAGGGTAATTTCAGTCATAGGAAGATCAAATGGAGAAATGAAATCAGAGGCAGCATTCTCGCGAGTTGGAGATAAAGGTTTATCTTGCGAATATATCGCAGGAGATTTGGAAGAAATGAAGTCAGAGGCAGCGTCTTCACGAATTGGAGATAAAGGTTTATCTTGCGAAGATGTCACAGGAGATTTGGAAGAAATGAGTAGATGGAAGGGAACATAAGTTGGAATATCCTTGAGGTGGAGATATTTCTTGTGAGGTCTATGAATATCTTTATCACTCTGCGAATTACAATCTAGATAAGAAAAAGATGCAACAATATTGTTATTAGAAAAAGATAGTGTTTCTTACTACCTTCTCATTCGCAGACTTTCTTTTATGAACGACAACTTTATGTTGTGATTTGGGATTGTTAGGATTCTGAACTGAAAATTTAGTGTTGGAGCCGCTTTTGCTGAAATAACAAGAGTATGGGAATCACATAAGGCAATAAACAAGATCAATTTCAAATATATCAATTTTAGCAAAACTTATAAGGAAGAAAAGAGAAGACTAACCTTGATGAATCCATGAAAAATGATAGCAGGGAAATTATCTTGAAGAAGATCACGAACTATGAAGATCTAATTTGAAGATGAAGAAGAATTTAAAAAGATTGAAGAAGAAAGAAGAAAAGTTGCAACAATGGAGTTTGTAGAAGAACGATGAAGTTTCAGAGAGAATAAAAAGAAATAAGGAGAGGATGAAAAGAAATATATATAGAGGGAATTTTTCCTCTAGAAAATAAACATGGTTAATACGGAAAGATTTAAGCGGTCAAAAAGTAACGGTTACATAAGACGCGTCGAGAAATAAATGGAAGAAAGAATACGTGTGATAAATGCAGAATATGAGAAAATAAGCGGTTGCGGAATTTCTCACATCATTCTCTACTTTGCAGAGAAGATATGAGAATAGGAAAGATATAGGATCAGAATCTCGCAACAGTTATGTCTCAGCGAAGTTATCAATGGTATTGCACAAAAGCGTCGCAGAACAATTTCAGAAACGACATCAGCAAGGATCATGAGAAAGATGTGATAGTCTCGCGAAAATTAGAAAGCTTGTGAAGTCAACATTTGTAAGGTTGCGAGAATGTCGCAAACCATATCGTAAAATAAAGGACAGATTAGCTGTCATCCACTATGTATTTCCCTTATAAATAGCCATTCGAGTTGTAAAGGAAGAGAGAGATCTTTTTTGAGTGAGAGACAAGTAAATAGGAGAGAGAGAGAGTTCAGAACAAAGATCATTCTTGATCTTCCTTATTTTCCTTTTCTTGTAAGAACATTCAGAATTCAATCAATAAAATTAAGAGCGTTAACCTAAATGAGCTGATCAACAATGAAATCATATGAGGGGTATAGTGTAGGATTTCCTGCAACTACACAAAGTGGCCTACTTGTGCATTCCATCTCTCCACTCTTCTTGATCTTTTTGAATTCTTCATCACTGATTCAATTGGTACTTTTGTTAATACCTTTATTTTGTGCGCTTGAAAATATATGCGGAGCTTAAATGATGCATAAACTAATGCTAAGATTAGCTTCTCAATCTTTGAGTAATTCTTCTCGGCAGTATTAAAAGTTTTTCTAATGTAATAGATGGGTTTCTCCACTCCTGCGTCTATTCGCAATAACACGACACTTAATGCATGCGACGTCGTCGCAAGATAGATTAATAATTCTTCTCATGATACTGCTTTTTGTAAAATAGATGTATTCATAAGATGTTCTTTGATCCCTTGAAAAGCTTTTTCGCATTCATCAGTCCATTTGAATTTCACACCCTTCTTGAGTATATCGAAAAAATACTTGCATTTGTCTGATGATCGCAAAATGAATCTCCCTAGCGAAGCTAAAAGTCCATTCAACTTATGTCCATCTTTTATTGTTGCTGGTGTTGGCAACTACTTGCACTTTTTCTGGATCAACATGTACTCCTTCCTTTGATACAATGTAGCCTAAAAAATTTCCCGATGCAACTCCAATGGTACACTTCTCAGGATTCAGTTTAATGTCATACTGCCGCATTTGTTCAAAAATCTCCCTCAGGTCCTGTACATGGTCTTTGGCTTATTTACTCTTTACTAACATGTCCACGTATACTTATAATGTTTTGTGTATCCATTTCGCAAACACCTCCTCTACCATTCTTTGGTATGTTGCTCCCGCATTTCACAAACCAAATGGCATTTTCGTGTAACAATATAAACCTCTAGGGGCGAAAAAAGCAGTATGCTCTTGATCTTCTTCATCGAGAGGGATCTGGTTATATCTTTTGTACCCATCTAAAGACGATACCCTATCATTTCCCGCTGCTGATTCCCCCATTTGAGGAATATATGGTAACGGAAAGCTATCTTTAGGGCAGGCTTTATTTAAATCAGTGAAATCTATGCAAATCCTTATTCCTTTGTTTTTCTTTGGAACAATGACCATGTTCGCTATCCACTCTGGGTATTTAGATTCTCTTATAATTCCTGTATCAAGAATTTTCTATAGTTCTTCTTCTATTTGGGAATGGTAGGCTGTTGCGATTTTTCTTATTCTTTGTTTAAATGGTCTCACATTCTTGTTAATCTTCATATTGTGACATGCAATTGATGGATTTATTCCCGGTATCTCGTCCATGCTACCTGCGAAAATGTCTTTATATTCTCGCAAAAGGTTAACATCTTTCTTCTTTTTCTTCTACATCCATCTTGTTCCAATTCTCAATATTAGAGGTTCTTCTATAGTCCCAACGTTTACTTCTTTTGTTGGTTCTGCGACAATGTAACTGGACTTGGGTTCTCCCATTGGTGTTGGTTCTTCTATTGTTTTCACAGGTCCTTCTCCTTCTTCCGAAATTTCACTGGGTATTCCCCTGCCTTCTTTTGCCCTTATCGTGTACACTCTAAATTCTTCTTCTTTCTTTGCCTCCTTTGCCAACTTTCTGTGAAATTGTTTCTTTTTTGCTCGTCCTTCATAATGCTTTACTTTAATTTGATGACATAATTTCGCATTGTCAACATCTCCTCTGATTTCACCTATTCCATTTGGTGTGGAGAATTTAATACATTAATGCAACGTTGATACTACAACTTTTATCGCATGTATCCATGGTCTTCCTGGCAACATATTATATGGCGATTCCATATCCACCACGCATAGTGTCACGTGTGTTTCGATCTCTCCTAGTGAAATTCGTACCACTATTTCTCCTTTGGGTTTTGTTGTGGATTTTCCAAAGCCATGAACAAGATATGTTGAACTGAACATTTCTTCATCTTTAAATCCCATTCCCCTGAACGCATGATAAAATATTATATCCACTGAACTTCCTGTATCGACTAAAGTTCTGTTCAATGTCCATTCTTCCGTGGATTTTGTTGTTGTCCCCTTCTCTTTTCGCGTAATAGGCACTGTAATAACCAATGGAGATGTGTGGTTCAAATTTTCTTTTGGTATTTCTACCGCCATGAATATGATTTTTTTTTTTTCCCAATCTTTCAAGGGTGATGTCTTTTCTACCTCCATAACCTTCCTTCCTTCAAAATCTCGTTTATGTATCCTTCCTTTGATGTTTTCATGGAATTCATTAACCATTGTTTTTGTTATCATATTACACTCCAATCTTTTGTCATCTTCATTGACTCTAATCATTTTTCTTTTAATTGGTTCACTGATTTGTTTAATCACTTTCTTGATTTGAACAATCTCAACAACAATCTTCAACTTTCAATCTTCAGCCTCCCTGTTTCTAGCGCCATTATGTAGTTGCAGGAAATCCTACACTACACCCTCACAAGATTTCATTAACATTCAACTCATTTTAGATTAACAATCTTAATTTTATTGATGAATCTTTGAAGAATCTTACAAGAAAAAATAAAGGAATCAAGAATAACCTCTGCTCTAGATTTTCTCTCTCCTATTTACTTGTCTTTCACTCAGAAATATATCTCTCTCCTTTCCTTTACAACTGAACGGATATTTATAGGGAATTACATAATGGATGACAGCTAATCTGTCCTTTATTTTCGGATATGGCTTGCGACATTCTCGCAACCTTACAAATGTTAATCTCGCAAACTCTCTAATTTTCGCAGGACCATCACATTTTTCTCATGATTTAGCTGACGTCGTTTATTATGTCATTTCTGAAATTGTTCTGCGACACTGTTGTGTTGTGTTGTTGACAATTTCGCTGAGGCATTATTGGTGCGAGATTCTGATCCTACAGAGGAGTTGAGATCGATGAAGACGCTTGTTAGGTAGATAGTCGCTGAGGTATATGTAGTGGGGTTGAGCGTACAAGCGTCGAAGGCGATGCTGTCTTGATACGTTCAAAAGACGTTGGGAGGAGTAAACCGGCGCTAGCAAGAGAGAGACGAGGCGATGGCGAGAGAGTGTGATAGAGGCGCTGGAGAGAGAGAGATGAAGGCGCTGGCGAGAGAGAGAGAGATGGAGGCTCTGTTGAGATAGAAAATTTGGAGAAAAGTGTGGGCGCTTTATATGTTGACGCTGAAGAGATTAGGTTATAGATGTTGATGATTTGACGTTGTTGCATTGGTTGATGATGGATGGTTTTAAAGGGCTGAAGAGAATGAATGAAATGTTGGCGCCATGATGAGTTTTTTGTTTATCTATTTAGGGAAATTAGAGAGAGATTGAGGCGCTCGGTTGAGTAACAGACGCTGGATTAAGTTTGGGCTCCGCCATAATGAGTTTTTTGTTTTATTTTTGTTTTTATCTGTTTAGAGTAATTGGATAGGGAGATGAAGGCGGTAGACGAAAGAGAGATAGAGGCGGTCTATTTTGGTGTGCTTTCCACGGGTAAACCGCTGCCCTAATCCTATGAGTAGACTCCCACTGTGGTCGCCAAAATGTAATAGGTACAAATATCATAATAGAGTCGGAAGCCTACTCTAGAAAGTAGTACATGGTTAACCACAAGAAATTAGCTCTAGATCTTGTGTGTGGAGATCAAGCCTCCCTTTTATAGCCATCTTTCTTGTTGGTCTTATCTAATTCCCATCCTTTTAGAAGTATTTACAAGCATACCTTTTCTTCCTTTCTGAGCTTGACTCTTTAGTCTTTCCTCTTAGACTTCTTATCTTGACTTTCCTTAATGGGTCACTAGGACTTTTTTCATTTGAGCCCAAATTATCTCTGAAGTCTTTCCATAAGCCCTATTATTATCACATTTGGGTGGTTTATCCCTTGGCATTTTCCAGGTATCTACATCGGTAATAACCAACTTTTTATCATCGAATATAATTACTGAAATCAAAGTTATTGTAAAAGTGCTAATCCTATACACAATGTTACAGTTGGATATTGATTTGAGATTGAAAATAGTTGATTTAGATCCAAATCCACTCTGCTTGGTCGGCTTGTGTGCTGGAAGAGGGAAGGAGGAAAGTTGGGAACCAAAAACATTTCATTTTAATATGAGTATTGGGTAACACAGACTCGATGCTAATATCAAGACCGTCAATATATCATCATCCAATGATCCAAATGAGGCTGTCAAAAATTGTTAAATAAGGGCCTGTCAAGGGATACCTCCTCCATATTTGGAAGATAAATATTAAATTAGAAAATTACTAGACTACCCTTATCGGAATAAGTGCAATAAAAATTTCGAAGATTGTGAATATGACCAGACTACCCTATCGGAATTTAGTAAAGTAAATATTACAGACTGTTAAAATGACTGTATTACCCTTAATGGATAAAAGTGCAACAAAATATTATGAAAACTGTGAAAATGACCAGACTACACTTATCGGAAATAAGTAAAGTAAATATTACAGATTGTGAAAACAACCATACAACCCTTATAAGAAATAAGTAAAGAAAATATTATAGATTGTGAAAATGACCATTTTACCCTTACTAGAAATAAGTGCAATAAATATTATGGAGACTGTGAAAATGACTAAACTACCCTTATCCGAAGTAAGTAAAGGAAATATTACACATTTTGAAAACGATCATATTACCCTTATTGTGAAAATGACCATATTACACTTACTAGAAATAAGTGCAATAAATATCATGGAAACTATGAAAATGACTATTACCCTTACAAGAAATAAGTGCAATAAATATCATGGAGACTATGAAAATGACCAAACTAACCTTATCAGAAATAAGTAAAGTAACTATTACATACTATGAAAATGACTATTTTAACCTTACTGGAAATAAGTGTAATAAATATGCTGGAGACAGTGAAAATGACCAGACTACCCTTATCAGAAATAAGTAAAGTAAATATTACGGACTATGAAAATGACCATATTACCCTTACTGGAAATAAATGCAATAAATATCATGGAGACTATGAAAATGACCAAACTACCCTTATCAAAAATAAGTAAAGTAAATATTACAGACTGAAAATGACCATATTACCCTTAAAGGAAATAAGTTCAATAAATATCATGGAGATTATGAAAATGACCAAACTACCCTTATCAGAATTAAGTAAAGTAAATATTACATACTATTAAACGCGCTCATTCATAACTACTTCTTCTTATCAGCGGAGAGGGTGCAGGAGAAAATCAGCGGCTTTCCAAGGACTAAGTGAAACTCCAATGCGACTTTCATTTCTTTCAGTTATCTTTCTTGCTGCTTTGTTGGTAAATAAGTATGAATCACTCGCTTGTTCTTATTGAAGGTGCGGTGTATAGGATGATTAGGCGTAGTAGAGTTTGGTGGGCGATAGTGATCAGCGTATGATGGTGTAAGAAACTATCTTCTTTATTGTTTGCTAGTCCAGATTGGGTTCTTTTGGTCGCTGGAGTTTGGTACTGGTGGAGGTCGGATACAAAGCGGTATTGTTCTGGTTAAGTAGATAGCTTGAGAGTGATGGAGGCGTCGGTGAAGTATGACGTGTATTCTGGTGATTGCTACCGCTTCTTAGTGTTTGGGTATGGTGAGAATTGAGGAGTTGAGATCGATGAAGACGCTGGTTAGGTAGATAGTCGCTGAGGTATATGTAGAGGGGTTGAGGGTACAAGCGTCGAAAACGATGTTGTCTTGGTACGTTTAAAAGACGTTGGGAGGAGTAAACCGGCGCTAGCAAGAGAGAGATGAGGCGATGGCGAGAGAGAGTGTGATAGAGGCGCTGGTGAGAGAGCGATGGAGGCGCTTGAGAGAAACAGGCGCTCGTGAGAGAGAGATATTTGGAGGCGCTGGCGAGAGAGAGAGAGATGAAGGCGTTGTTGAGATAGAAAAGATGGAGAAAGGTGTGGGCGCGTTATATGTTGACGCTGAAAAGATTAGTTTATATATGTTGATGATTTGACGTTGTTGCTTGGTTGATGATGGATGGTTTTAAAGGCGCTGAAGAGGATGAATGAAATGTTGGCGCCATGATGAGTTTTTGGTTTATCTATTTAGGGAAATTAGAGAGACATGGAGGCGCTCGGTTAAGTAACATACGCTGGAGTAAGTTTGGGCTCCGCTATGATAAGTTTTTTGTTTTATTTTTGTTTTTATCTGTTTAGAGTAATTGGATCGAGAGATGAAGGCGGTAGACGAAAGAGAGATGGAGGCGGTCTATTTTGGTGTGCTTTCCGAGGGTAAACCGCTGTCCTAATCCTATGAGTAGAATCCCACTGTGGTCGCTAAAATGTAATAGGTACAAATATCATAGTAGAGTCGGAAGCCTAATCTAGAAAGTAGTACATGGTTAACCACAAGAAGTTAACTCTAGATCTTGTTTGTGGAGATCAAGCCTCCCTTTTATAGCCATATTTCTTCTTGGTCTTATATAATACCCATCCTTTTAGAAGTATTTACAAGCATACCCTTTCTTCCTTTCTGAGCTTGAGTCTTTAGTCTTTCCTCTTGAACTTCTTATCTTGACTTTCCTTAATGGGTCACTAGGACTTCTTTCATTTGAGCCCAAATTATCTCTGAAGTCTTTCCTTAAGCCCTATTATTATCACATCTGGGTCGTTTATCCCTTGGCATATTCTAGGTATCTACATCGGTAATAACCAAGTTTTTATCATTGAATATAATTACTGAAATCAAAGTTACTGTAAAAGTGCTAATCCTATACACAATGTTACAATTGGATATTGATTTGAGTTTGAAAATAGTTGATTTATATCCAAATCCACTCTGCTTGGTCGGCTTGTGTACTGGAAGAGGGAGGAGGAAAGTTGGGAACCAAAAGTGTAGTTGCAGGAAATCCTACACTACACCCCTCATATGATTTCATTGTTGATCAACTCATTTTTAGGTTTACACTCTTAATTTTTGAATGTTCTTACAAGAAAGATAAAGAAGTCAAGAATGATCTCTGTTTTGGACTTTCTCTCTCCTATTTACTTGATTCTTACTCAAAAAGATCTCTCTCCCTCTTTACAACTCGAATGACTATTTATAAGGAAATACATAGTGGATGACAGCTAATCTGTCCTTTATTTTCGGATGTGGTTTGCGACATTCTCGCAACCTTAAAAATGTTAATTTCGCAAGATCTCTAATTTTCTCCAGACTATCACATTTTTCTCATGATCCTTGCTGACGTTATTGTGCAATACCATTGATAATTTCGTTGAGACAAATTGTTGCGAGATTCTGATCCTACATCTTGCCTCTTATCATATCTTCTCTACAAAGTAGAGAATGATGTGAGAAATGCCTCAACTGCTTATATTTTCATATTCCACATTTATCACACGTACTCTCTCTTCCATTTATTTCTTGACACGTCTTCTGTAACCGCCACCTTTCAACCGCTCACATCTCTTCGTCTTAATGGTGTTTATTTCTTCGAGAAGTAAATTTTCTTTATATACTCTTCTCCCTCCTTCTTTCCACTTTTCTTTTTACTTTCTCTTCTATTTTTATTCTCTCATCTATGCAACTCTATCTTTCTTCTGCAAATTCTGCTGTTGTAATTATTTCTTCCTTCAATTCTTTTACTTTATATACATTCCCATACTCTATATTCAATCATGGCTCCAAGTGGTCATAGATATCAGAAGAATCTACAAGATGTCCAAAAAGATATTGTTAATAAATGTCTTACACTCTCCCCCATTCCTGGTGTGAATGCCAAATCAATTCTTTCTTTCAAGCTTTTCTCCAATCAAAATTGTGATGATCAATCAATCATAATTTCGCTAGGTCAAATTCTCGCAGGTCTCACTATTCCTCTTTATAACCCAGACATTCCTTTATTTTATGAAATTCTCGCTCATCCGGGGTTTTCGCGAGCCTTTTTCCAACTAAGTGGGGACTGCATCCGTCTGATGCTAGAGTTCGCTAATCGTGGTGCTGGTAGAGGATCTCTTTACTCCAAAGAACTTAGGGATCCAAAATTCGCAGACCTAGAGATAGTTGCTGAGAAATATACAGTGGCGAATTTCTTTGAAAACTACGAACTTATCTCCATGAAGAAAGAGAATACTCGTTGGGGTATTCGATTAAGAAGAAAAGATAACATTGATGAAGCCAAAATTCTTATGAAAGATATTGACTGGCATTCTGGTAAAAACACAACTCCTCTCCAGTCCAAAGATGACAAATGGTGTGTGTTTCCTTTAATGCTAAAGGGTCCTTACATTGCTGGATCAAACGTTCTTCCTGCGAATCTCGCTGCGTATCAACCTTGGGTTTTCTCCTGGCCCTAGAAGGAGAAAGAGGTATAATTCTCCCCTTTAACTCATTTTATACTTCTTTATTGATTTTTACTATTCTGTTCGCTAACTCTTGCGATATTCCGCAGATCCAAAAACTAAAAGATAGTTATAACAGGATTGGGAAATCTAGTACTCTGTTAGCTCTTCGCTCATACACAGATGAGGTAAGAAATTTTCTTTTATGACTTTAAATAATACTGTTACTTCTATGCTTTCATTTCTTATTTCTATCTGTGTGTGAAGGTTATTGCTGAAATAGAAGAATCTGTTGATGCTGCGAAGATTGGTGATAAAGGTAAAGGTACTCTTCGCAGGGAAAAATCAACTGGTCCTCCTCCAAAGAAAAGAAAAGTTCGTTCTCCTTCTCCTTCAAATGTTCTTCCTAACGAAAGTTCTGAAAATGATAATGGTGATGAAGATAACGATGATCTTGCTGCAACTGAAGATTCTCCACCCGAATCTTTTATGGCTAAGATTTCTGGCCTCTTTTCTGATTCTCTACAAGGGATGAGAGATAACCAATTCGCAAATACCTGCAAAGCTCTCGCTACCCTTTGTGATGTCCCTTTACTGGATGGTGATAACTCTCTTCGCGGAGTTTCTAGATCAGTGACTCCCAACTTCTTGCATTCTCTCAATAGTCTGGTATACTTTTATCTTTTTACTTTTTCATTATTATAACTCAAAAGCTCTTTCTATATTAATATTTATTTATTTATTTTCACAGGCTGGAAAAGCTTCTTTTGCTGTTGCCTCAGATCTAGAGAGAAGACGCGAAAATCTTGAAAAGAAGAATCTTCAATTTCGCAGAAAGAATGAGGACTTGGAAGCTGAAGTTAAAAGTCTTCGCGAGAAAAATAGGCAATTATAAATTGATTCTTCCTCATATAAGAATAAAATTTCTAGTCTTCAATAAGCCAATAATCAACTTTACGATATGTTGCTCTTCTTTTCTCTTTATTCATTCATTCTGTTGTTTTATCTTATTTAAATGATCCTTTTTGCAGACATTTATGGTCTTTCTGATGAAGCTACCCTTCTTCGCTCATTTCCTAATGCCTTGGATAATGATACCCTTCTTGAACGCCTTAACAATTCTTTAAATAGCTTCTCAAATGATAGAATTTCATCTCTTTATCTAAATGAACTTAGATCGAAATTTCTCCTCTTAGAGATTGATCATATATCCAGTTTAGGCTTAGCCAACAGATTTAAGCGTCTCCTTATTGATTCCAAAGAGAAAACCAATGAATTAAGAACCAAAATTAGAGGTCTCATAGATGATAAGGATCGTATCTCTGATCAAGGTGCCAAGGATTTAGCGAAATTCCAAGAGGCTCTCCTTGAAGTTCAACTTGAGCGAAATGAAGCTAACCGCAAGAATATTGAACTCTGCGAAAGGGAAAATCAAATTTGTTCTCGTCTTCTCATAAGTAGTGAGGATGAATTTGTATGGGCTGTGAAAATTTTAGATGATGCTAGAAAAGATTTAGGCGTAAATGTTAGTCTCCAAGTTGAACATACTGCCTTGATTAGAGACATGATTTCTGACACAGAAGGTTGCTAATTGCTCTTCTTTACTAATCTTTTGCTTCTTATGAATTTTCATCCAATTAATAATTGATTGCCTTTTGTTCGCAGATTCTGAAAATAAATATCGTGAAAATATTGAAGAACTTGAAGCTGAAAAGAAGGAACTCGCAAAGAATCTTTCTTCTCGCAACGACAAGTATTTTAGATTGAAGAATCAAATCATAATCACTATTGAGAATTTTAAGAATGATGCTATGCATTTTCGCAATCAAACCATCCATATGGTTTGTAATGATCATAATATCCCTCATTCTGATTATTGATGAGTGACAAATATTGTATATATTTATCCCTTTTTGTTGGCATTTTAACTCATCTTTTATGCATTAATTCTAAATTTTATCCCATATTCTGTATTTTCATTGTTTTCAAGAATAAATATTTTTATTAATTAATTTTTCATTTTTAGGTAATAAATAAAGTTCGGATGAGTCGCGGAGCGAAAAGAGCAGAAAAGTAGTGAAAAGCCGGGAGAAATTACGCAAGGAAGCCGCGAAGAATGGTGCGCACAACCTCATTTTCTACACACAAAAGCGCCTCCGTTCTCAGCCATCATATCAGTTCTCAGAAGCATCCGACGGTCGCTCCTTCATAGAGCATCAAAATCTGAAGTCTCTGCCAAGCACCACAGCGCTGAAATTCCAAGCCTTCAGATTAGATGTTAGTTGAATCCAACGGTCTCTCCCTTGCTGTTCATCAACGTTTGATATCTCCGCCTTACACTACAACACCTAACCCCATCTAGAGCCGTTAACTTCGTTGTATCAAAAAATCTGACGGTCTCTACAAGCTTCACTTCACATCACCGTCCGATCTACCTACCAGCTTCGCATCCAGTGACTTACCTTCGCTGGACATCGAACCTTGATATCCTGCCTAACACCCTAGCAACCGAACCATTTAACCTCAACCAAACATCTCCTCCTTCCTCTCCATCGACCTCACCCCCTCTGCAGAGACACCATGTCCTGCCACCATCTTCTTCACCTCCACTGCCACCACCACACCGCCACCAAACACCACCATACCACCTCCGTCATCATCCTACACGTGATTGAACACCTTCCCCCATCATTCTAGCCCTTTATCCCATCAACTCATTACCTAACCTAAACCCTAGGTTATGGATTGATGGATTAACGTGTGCTAGAGAAGCAATTGAAGGCATGGAGAGGTAGAGAAGGACAAGTAGAGTAATGGGTCGAGCTCAATTTGATGTGGCTACATCAAATTAGGTGAGTAATCACCAACCCTAGCTCTGTCAGTTTGGGGATTTTTGGGTGAAAATTGGGGAAAACCCTAATGATGTAATTGGGGGTACAAATAGACTGTGGGGGTTGTGTTAGAAACTATGCTTGGAATAGCCAGCATCCAGGACTTTCATGTCTTGTTAATTGTTATGTTTGTGTTTATTGTTAATGTTTGTGTTAATTGTTATGTATGCTTGGATTAGCCAACATCCAGGACTTTCATGTCCTGTTAATTTTCAATTACAGCTCAATTTCAGTTCATGTTATGCTTATGTTGTCTCCTGTTAATTGTTTGTCTCCTGTTAATGTGTTAGATGTTTGTGTGTGTTCATTGTTAATTTCAGTTGGTTATGTTCATAATGTTTGTGCAATGTCCTTTTCATGTCCTGTTAATTGTTTGTCTCCTGTTAACATTTGTTGTTGCTCACTGTCAGTTACATGTCTACTGTTATGTGTAATTTGCTGTCACAATTGATGGAATGCTAGGCTAGATATCTTAGAAGCTTTGTGCTGATTGTGCAATGGAAGAAATCAGTGCTTAAAGCAAGCTGATTTTCTTGCCATTCCTTGTGTATGCTTAGGTTGCACTTTGATTGAGCATTGGGAGAAACTAGTGCTCATAGCAAGCTAGTTTTCTTCCCATTCTATTTGTTTGCCTATATTCTTGCCTTAGTTTTGCTCCATGTTAGTTTCACTATCATCCCTGCCCTTGGCTTAGGCCTTGGTTCATCTTGCACTGTTTTCTGTTGCTTTTGTTCATCTTTAGTTCACTGCCCTGTTGCTTAGGTCTTTGCTTCTGTTGCTTTGGTTCATCTTTAATCCTCTTGGCCTTGTGCTGCTGTGCACTGCTTGTGCAGCTGCAGCTGCTGCTGCAACCCTGTTGCTGCTGCTTTCTTTCTTTCACTGCATTGCCTTGCTGCTTTGAATTCCCCTGCTGTGCAGCACTTGTGCTGCTGCTGCATCATACTATTTGCGCTGCTTTGCCTTTCATTGCCTTGTTTTGCCCTGCTGTAGCTGCTTTCATTGCTTAGGCTGCTGCTGCTACTTGCACTGCTTGTGCAGCTGCTGTGCAGTCTTGCTACTGCTGCTGCCTCTCCAAGCCAACTGAGCCCAAGTTCAATTCAGTGAAGCCCAAAGGCCTAGTTCATTAGCCAAGCCCAATACATTTCATTCCAGAAGGCCCAAAGCCAAATTACAGTGAAAGATCACTTCACTGTTAGGGTGAAATTGAGCCCAAAGCTCAATCAAAGGCCCAAAGCCCATTTGCACTTCAAAGACTAACTAAGCCCAAACTCAGTTCATTTTATTGAAACAAACCCATTACGCCCAATTGAAGCCAAAAAGGCTTCATAGCCCAATAGCAATTTAGGAACCCAATTAGCTAGAACACTCCAAAACACACCCGATATCTGTGGATCGACCCGTACTTGCACGAGCTACAACTGACGACCGTGCACTTGCGGTATTACTGTAGGCCCCCGTTTTTATTACGCTTAATTTTATATACTTCTCCGGGTCCACCAAGTTTTTGGCCGGGGATAATTTTTAGGACCTTTTAGAAGCCTACCAAGTTTTTGGCGCCGTTGCCGGGGATTGGTGCTGTGTTTTTCTTGTTGTTTTTTTTTAGCTATTTTTGCATTTCACTGCGTAGCATTTGCATCTGCATCTGCTTCACTTCATTTGCTGTTGGACCTGCTGTTCTGAACCTGTTTTTCCTCTGCTGGGACGCCACCAAGGAAAAGAACCAAAACCCAACTGGGTTTTTGCAACAATATCAGAGCAGCTGGGCTGTGCTTAAAAGGTAACCCATTTAAGAGAACCCGAATTGTGGGCTTCCAATTTTTTTAATTGTGGGCTTGTAATATTAAAGCCAATTTTTGGGCTTCTCTTATTTTCTGTTGGGTTTGTAATAATTTATTTGTGGGCTTGTTTGTTTAATTTGTGGGCTTGTATTTATTTTGTGTGGGCTTGTTTAAATTCTTTCATTAGACTTGTATTTTGGACTCTGGGTTTAAACCCAGCTGAGCTTATAACTGATTGTGGACTTGCTTCCACTCAAGAGTGGACCTCGAAACCAAAGTTTTAAAACAAACGTCGGGCCTTAACCAACTGGGCCAAATTAAACTTTCAAAATTAAAACTTGGATTTTCGTAGGCCGCAGCTTCCATTCCATTAGAGGACCAACAGTGGGCGTGCTCCCATTTCAAAAACCAAATTTTATTTTCTTTATTTTCTTTCTTTCTTAAAAAAAAAAAAAAAAAAAAAAATACACCAAAATTTTCTTTTGCTCCCAATTTCAAAAACCAAAAATTTCTCCCATAAAAACCAAAGTTTTCCAAATGTCTCCCGACAAAACCAAATTTTTCCCAAAAAGTCCAATCCCATTAAAAACCAAATTTTCTTAGTTAAAATTCCTTTTGTATATATTTTGTGCTCATCCAATATGATCTCGGCTGAAATATGTTGGATTTTTGCCTTGAATAACGGAGTTTTAATTCTGCTTTCGCCGAAATCGGGTATTCTCTCTCCTTTTACTCTACTCAGCATGTCCCTTTCCATATGTTGCATTTTAATTCTTTCCATATTTTGAAACATTGAGGACAATGTTTAGTTTAGGTTTGGGGGTATAGAGTAGATACCACGATAATATGCTATAACTGAAAACGAACTCCTTCTTCTTTTTGAAAAAAATTGAAAAATTCCAAAAAAAAATTGAAAAATCAAAATTCTAAAAAAATTAAAAAATTAGAAAAATCATAAAAATGGAGCTCATTTACCTTGAAATGTTGACTCTTGTGCAAATATGTATTTTTATTAGGAGTCTTAGTCTAGATGTTTAGGCACCCTGATTCTAGCACAATTCACATAGTGATAAGAAATTTGCACGCGCACGATCTACCAATACATGTATGGCCTCGATCTTCAAGGTGTTTGATAGGAAGTTACGATTGCCAATCACTTTAGAATACTGAACGAAACTTGACTAGCTTGTTCTTTGGTTGGTTGGGATAGAAGGTGGAGGTTACATTAAGAAAGACAACCATCGAATTTAACTGGGTGCATCAAAAAGCGCTACCTCTTGCAAAGTGTCATGTAATCTTTTGTTTCTTTTTGTTTTGTATCAAAAGTGTTTCCTTAAAAAAAAAAATTCAGAAAAAA